>NC_016089.4:28586798-28717578 GCF_000004515.6 Glycine max
TTCAAGTCGAAAGTGATGGTTCATCCGATAAAGATGTTAATGTTATTCCAAACATGTGTGAGTGTGATGCTAATGTTGTAATTGTTTTTTTTAGGCTTGTAGTTGCGAATGGATTTTATTTGGTAATGTTGAACTTAAATATTATGTATTGGATTTGGTTTCATATAAAACTTAGTTTTGTTATATGTTATGACTTATGAATTATGACTTATTATAGCACTTTTAAGTTTTAAGTGAAGTTTAATTTCTAATTTTTTAAATTTATGAATATCAGGTTTTTTATAATATTACTTAGTGTATTATATTAAATTTTTTTTAAAAAAAATATTAGTTTATAGAAACCGATTCAACCACAATTTAATTATGGTTGAACCATTGAACCTTGAACCAGTAGTGTCTTCACCGGTTCAGCGACCGGTCCAGTTTTAAAAACCTTGTGAAAGAGAGACTAAATGTATAAATATAATTACTATTTTCTTCTTTTGTATGGTTAGAAAGAATTTGATTATTTTTTAAAAAAATATATTTATTTTCATTTTTAAATGCATGAAAAAAAAGGCCTACTGGAGAAGAACCAATGCATATCAAACATGGTATCCCAACATGATATGAAAGTGAGACACTTGATCGTGAAAACTAATTTGCATAACCAAAAATTGTTCGGATTCATGTTACTTCTTAGGAGTTATGTTTGCTTGGGGAAGCTCACGTTGGACTTAGGCCAAGGAAAAATCTATCGAGTGAGTCAATTAGTTACCTTTGATTTAATATATACCACGCTTTCTCAATGGTTATATATGCATATTAAAGCTTGAATGGGACATGTGTTGATATATGTTTTATATATGTATATTTCAGGATTGTGTTAAGCCCTATCGTTTCAACTTTAGGAAATTCTGTAAGGAACAATACACAACTTTTGAATGCCTAAGAAGGTGGTTGAGGTGAAGGATTATTTCCGAGCGAGCGCGCAATATTAATAGAATGAATGTGCGCTTTTATCTGATCAAAGGTGGTTGTGTCTTGGAGCAACTTATTATCAATGTAGAGATGGAAGAGGGTTATGAAATGTTGACAAATAACCGCTATGCACATGCAAGCATATTACTCGATGTTCCAAAGGCTTCAAAAAGAATTTACATACATTGATTGTATGAGAATATAAGTTGCCATCAATTCGTTGGTTATTGTATCGTTTGAATGATATAGACTAAAGAGAGAGGCATCTATATGTATTGTTCAAGAAAACCTTCTGCTTTTAAAAACATATGGATAATGATTATACATTTGTACTCAACATGTGTGCTATTATAATACTGTATCTCTTTCCAGCTAAAATTTGATGTATTGTTTGGAATTAATTAAGCACAATCAACCCACCTGCAGATGGATTCGAGGTGCGAGTTAGAATAATTTAGTTTGTACTCAATACTTTATTGCTGTAATAAATTACGTATTAGATTGGAACTTGTGAATATATAATTTTGTATTAAATACTTTGAAATGATAAAATCTCTCCCTAAAAAAAGTAACTAAAAGTAATAGTAATAAAAAGATTAAATAATCTCTCCCTCAATACAGTGATTAAATCTCTATGGGGAACTTGAGGATATAATTAGTAGTTAGTTAAAATATTGCATGGGATACTCACGAGTCTTTGTCAAAAATTGCAGCGCACTCAATTATCGTCTTCGTGCAGTTCTTTACTTTAATTTGTGTTTCGAGTAAGCTGTCTTAGTGTGATAGTAGTATTTGTAATTACATTGTATTTATATGAGAGGAGAACATAAAGTTTTAACCTTATCTTCTCCAAGTTCAATTGGAATATTCATGGGACGGATGTATGTCCTTAATTAGTTCGAAATTTTGTTAGGATATATTTTTTTTGAATTCCAACCTAATCTAATCAACATATATTTGAAACAAGACCAAGTTAACTTGGTGATACAATATATTAAGCCTACCTTAGTTCTAACAATATACTATCGTTATATGAAAATAAGAACTAACTTGTAGAGAATTTCATTTTAACTCTTTAAAACTCTTCTTTTAATTTTATTATGAAAGTACTTTTAAATTTTTTACGTTTTAAAGGTTCAAAAGTTAAAATGTAAAATATCATGATAAAACACCACATGATACACACACATAACTAAAAATACCATGTGTCTTATGGCACTTCATCATCAAATAAACTTATACGACATCAGAATAACTCAAAACTCCTCAGAACATGCATATATACATCACAACTCTATAAATATAAACTTCCTAGATTTTGAGTCGATCAACGCTATACATAATTATAAAGAGAAAACAAAAATGGAAATCACATCTTCTACGTTTAGCTATGCATGTCCATGAAGTCTATGAGAAGCATGGGTCACCTCCTAGTCATTTGTTCCCCATGTACACCAGATACGCAATCATCACGAACCACACTTGCCTACCTGTTGTCCTCCCTGCTTGACCCTTCCTCTAAGTGGTTATTGTGTAACAATTGCATAATGTTCACTGGAAGGTCCATGTATTTTATCATTAACTTGATGAGTTACTTTTAAAATATAAGGTTTTCCTATTATAGCAGGTTATTTAAAAGAATTCTTTGTTCTTCCATCAAATATTTTTCTTTGTCCTGGATACTCGTGTTCAAATATCCATGGATTAAATGTTTGTTTACTGCCTTCATATAATTCAGAAAACATTAGTTTTCTCAAAACTTGATCATATCTCCCATCAAAAGGTGTTATTCAATAATGTCTTTCTAGCATACATGCTGTTAACACGAGCGAGCATTCAAATATTTGTCCTACATTCATTCGTGAAGGTATCCCTAGTGGATTGAAGACCATATCAATGGGTCTTCCATCTTGCAAATAAGGCATATCCTATCTAGGAAAAATTTTGAAATGATACCTTTATTTCCATGTCTACCGGCTACTTTATCTCCTACTTTAATTTCACGTTTTTGTAATATATATATATATATATGAATGGTTTCTAGATTATAACTATAATTCCCTTTTTTTGGATCCATCTCACATCAATAACTCTACCTCTACTATCTGTAGGTAGTTTTATACAAGTTTCCTTTGAAGTGGATACCTGAATTCCAAGTATAGCTCATAATAATCAATCTTCAGGGGAATACAAAGATTCTTTTTCTATTCGAGGTGTTAATTTACCCACTAAAATATTGCCTATTTTTAGCCATAACCATAAGCTTACCAAAAATAAACGTACTAAAAAATATACAACTTATCAATTAAAGCATAATCAATCAGCATCATATATATAGAACACAATATTTGAATATCATACATACTGCATAAATTTTAAGGTTCAGATAATAGAGCATCATATAAAATCAACAGTTCATCAACCTATCACATAGAAGTTCGATTATCATACATCACTGTCATCATTATCAATCATCATCACCATGATTCAACCATCAAACATTATCATCATCACTATTCCACCAATCATCTACATTAAAGACAAACTCAACTCTATAGAGATTTCACCTTTTGGGCGATTAATCCAAGCACATTCCTTAACATAGTCGAACTCTATGATCTGACCAATCGGGGAGACTTAAATTAACCATCCAGAGGAAGTGTGATTTTATCAAAAATAGATGAGCATGGATAGTGACTCGGTAAGGTATGCATTAACCTTAGCCTTTTCAAAGATTTTTCCACCCATCTATTGTATAGGTCCATTTGGCATTACCCACTACGACAACCTCCAATGCTAAGACGAAGGTCTTCCTAACACTCTCAACTTATGTGTCTACTCAGAAACAACAACTAAACTTAGATTTCTTGAGGTTTGAGGTACGACACATCCATACCCACCATCTCACTCATGGTTTGTCTTAAATATTCTAGTTTCACCATCAATAATAATATATCCCATAGACACTAAAAGGATCACAAATCATTCTGGGAACTAGTTCTCAACATTCCAACATGTCATTCAAAGTTAAAACGTAGTGGTTGTACTCAAGAAGACACCCCACTAGGAGAGACCCCCCCCCCCCCCCCCCCCCGAGTCGCTTTAGTGAGGCGGAGTTCTAGCATGGAAGTCACCCTCCCAAGTATATCATTTTCCAACAACACAAAATCTTCCCAAAGAATTTAATCAACTTTTTTCACACATATGGATGGATCTCGAAATAAGATTATCATTCACAACAATCATATGTCATATTTCATTATCAACACATTCATCTCATCAAACAATATTCATATAGATTCAATTCCTCATTCATATCTCACTAATCATGAACTCTTACCTAGTTCATTAACACCTTGAGACTTTTCACAATCTAAGTTCCTATACTCAAACACCATCACCATATGAATGTAAATTATAGGAAAATAACAAGAATCTAACTCAATTACACAATTAAGAGTATATCATACCACAATAAGCAAGACATATACATATATAATCACTTCTGCAATTAATATTTATCAATCTTCATGTCCATACATTAATTTAAGTTTCCATACTCAAACACCATCACCATATGAATGTAGATTATAGGAAAATAACAAGAATCTAACTCAATTACACAATTAAGAGTATATCATACCCAACAAGCAAGACATATACATATATCATCACTTCAGCAATTAATATTTATCAATCTTCATGCTCGTACATTAATTTACTCAAACATAATATAAATCATCTTATATTAGTTCATAAAACAAGTTAATTACATGATAATAATGATAAGTCGACTTCATTCATTCTATTAGAGATCATACAATAGGAAGGAATATGATAGAGATTCATTTAGAAACCATATTATTTAAGTTACAATTGGTTCTGACACTTAAGCGTGGATTCTAAAGCTCAATTTCTTATTCTATGGTTTTGGCACCTAAGCCAGGGTAAAAATGCACTTAAACCTGGTCACGCTTAAGCCTATTTTATTTACACTTAAGTCTTGCCACGCTTAAGCCTAGTTTTACTTACCCTTAAACCTGGCCATGTTTAAGCCTAGTTTCATGTACGCTTAAGTTTGAAATCCAACAATCACATTTCTTTCTAGACATTTTAACTGAAGCGAAAATCACTCTTATTTTAAGTGTAAACTTCTCTAGTCGAATTTCTTGACTAAGACCTTAAATGGCTTCTAAATCAAACCCAATTCAAATTACACATCATATACCATACATACATATTACTTCACACCCAAAAACAACATTTCAAGCATCAACCACTCAAATAAAGCATTCAATCAAAGTAAAGCTTCATTTACCTCTACAAACCAAGGATCTAACTTTAAGAAGAAGGAGAGTCCAACATGGAAGCTTGTTCCCACTTACAAGCAGCTCTAAACCATCCACACCCCCCAAAAACCAATAGAAAACACATCAAAATCTTGAAAATGAACACTTTTATGAAGCTTCTAAAAGTGCTCGTGGAAGAAAACGAAAATGGAGGATGAGAAGGAAAAAAGGAGGATCTCTTACCACTGAAATCAGGTCAAAACCCAAATGAAACACAACTAAAGGTCCCTTGAGCAAGGAGAATCAAAACCAAGCTGAAGGGTTTTCCTTGGAGAGGAAGAAGAGAGCAAAATAAGAGTGTCTAGAGCTTGATTCATATTTACAAGGATTTGTAAGGGATTTATGACTCTCACTTCCTTTTCTTCACACCCATATTTCACTAAATTCACCTACCCTTTTCTCATGACTCAAGGTCCATCCACTTAAGTCTAAACACTCTAAAACTTACTATTCACACCTAAAACAAGGTTTTCACATACACATATAGATATTAACAACACCAAGGTCAATAACGCTGCCAATACTTCAAAACAATCCTTTCACAAACATGCATAAAAAGGGCATATATTCTTTTCTTATATCATAATTCATACGCTTAAACAGCCCTTTAATATCAATCGTTGTATAAAAAGTTTAAAATTAAGGGGAAAATTTAGTCAAATTATACCCTCCAAAGGAAACTTTCCACTAAACCAATCACACTATGATACATAATTCACTACTGTATAATGTACATGACCCAAAAATCACAGTTCTAACAAAATAATTGTGTATGATCAAAAGCATGGTAAGAATGAATCTCTGGCCAAGAGGTAGATCTTCAAAAGCAAGATATGACCTAAGTATAATCAGAAAATACAAAACTGAACAGAGAATGAGACACAAATAATGTCTTCACTATTCAAAAGCACACACACAAGAAGCAACAAGATCAAGAAAAAGACCTACAAGTGTTCAAAAGCATAAGCTTGCAGAGATAATCGAGTCTTTATGAGAACAAAGCAATTATAAACAAAGAAGATTGTTGCGTAAGTACTACGGTCACCAAAGGCAACCACGAGAAATAGTTTCTAGAAGATCAGTCCTCAAAAGCAGCACTTACAGCTAGAACTAAAAGATATCATGAAGAAACAACTAACAACAACAAGCACACCAACTGTCACAATTTTAAAATATATTGTTTAAAGAAATGATTTTTTATTTTATTGATTTTTTAAGATAATTTTAAAATAAACAAATTTTTAAAAAATAAGTCATAAAATTTATATATATATATATATATATATATATATATAAAGAAAAGAAACTATTCTAGAACTTTATGATAAATTAAAAACTATACATACAAAAAATATGTTGAACTGATTTTGATCCATAAAATATCAATTAGATAATCCATTAGATTTAAAAATTAAATGGATGGGTTGTCATTTATCCATTTAATTATGCTTAAGGATGGCAATGGGCACCGACAGGTAAATGACAAAAAAAAGTAATGTAGGTAGCATTACGTTAATGTGTGCTCAATGGTTACTTAAATGATATCTACAGTAAGTAGGCCAGTTAAAAATAAGGTTTAACCCTATTATTTTTAGATCATAAGTATTTTTCAGTGGAAGCAATCTTACTTTAATAGAATAAGACTACAATAAATAAAAAAAACTTACCCTCCAAATATTTAATATAATTATATAGTTAACTTATACTTAACTTGAATTCAAGACGAGTAGTTAAATTGAAATAATCTCGTATCAATTGATGCTCGCACTCCATAATTTAAGTTTAGTGCTTTATTGCTCGGCGTCTTATGCTTTTGGAGAAGGGATAAAAATGAAGCTACTGTTTTCGCTAGGTGATTATCATTATGTTTAGTCCTACCAATAGAACAGACTACTTCTACAAGAATTTTATGTCTCCACAATTGCAAGGTCAAGAAACACATGCACATTACGGGATGAAATGATGTAAATCTGAATCCAATTATAATATATTTTTGGCATCCACTGATAAAAAAACCATCAACCAGAGTCGAGCAAATATAACACTTTCAATCACATTGATGATGTCCACTCAATCCCCATTACAGCTTCCATTATGAAGCAGCTTTGGTTCTCTGAAACTTTAAAGCAAAAAGGTGTTTGGGGAAGGCGGAATTATGATCTCACATAAGATACCAGCACTCGCAATCTTTCTCTACACCAAAGGAAAAAGCAGACAAATTGGGTAACAATCAACTAATAAAACTATAGGCTAGAATAAAAATTGCTTAAGGAAGCTTATTGTTTACTGAATTACAAAGTACTCTAACCTCCATTACCACATGAAGATAGAGACTGAATTCGTCAACAGCCACCTTATACTTATCATTTCATTTAGAAAATTGAAAACCTTAAGGTATTACTTGCCGCAAACAAGTTGTACTCCTCAATGACAGTAGCCTCTTTTTTATTGCAATCATGATCTTTGTCAACTTGATCTACTGAACTCTTTGAACTAAAATCTCCAACATTGTCGCCATTTGAAGATGCAGTTACCGATTTATGACCAGTTGAAAGGTCTACAGGGCCACCAAAATGAAACAGGGAAAAACCACTGCCTTGGGACTTTGCAGAATTACCACATTCAACTTCCCCATGCAATGCTTCTTTTTGCAAATTAGCTCCGGTTAGAGAAACCTTTTCTACTGCAAATCTACTAAAATGCTCTTGCACCATGGATGTTGGCTTAGACATTAGAGTCGGTTCTTCTGCATTTAAGCCTTTAGCTCTGGCAACTGGCTGATAAACTGGAACGGCAACAGGGTTAAATAGGGGTGCTGGTTGCTGTAAGCCACCATACTGCAAGCAGAAGCACGGATCCTCATTTAAGCTATATCCAAACAGGCCAGCATATAAGTAGGGGTTTGGGTGTGGGAAAGGCATCAACCCATTTGTGGGAGCAGCTGGCCATGAAACTGGATTTTGATGGTAATATCCCATTGCTGAAGGAGGCTGGAACACTGGAAATTGAACATTTTGCTTTGGCACTGGAGGAAGCATGCTTTGAGGTTGAGAACACTTATTAATGGAGGAAAACCCATTATCAAAATTATGGGTAATTTTCACCACAGGATTCCCCGATACATCACCTCTTGTTACACCCAAGGATGGACCAAATGGTGACCTGCTAGTCAAACCCTCATCATTTGCATTATTGATTTTCTTCATCCCAGCTTCACGAGAAACAGATAAGCCATTGTCAATGCAGGTTGAACTATCTCTTACTTCAGATTGTTGGCTAGCATCTTCTGAATCTGATGTCGAGGATTCTGTATTTTCACGGTTTGAAGATGTTGTATTATTATCACCCTCACTTAGGCATGATGAGCAGTTATCAGAACTAGAAGTGCTACCTTGATTGGGATCAGAAGAATTATTCAAGGCAGAGCTGCCCATCAGACACATTCCAGCCTCAGACACAATTTCTGTGGAGCTGCAAGATGCTCCAGTTTCTGCATCAAGATTATTCTGACAGCCTTCAACCATTCTGCTTCTTTTCAAATTACTATCCTCGTCATCAATTTCACCTGAACTGCCAAATTCATCAACAGAAGACCTTACTGTATCAAACTGAAACCCTTGACTTGTGGACCCCAATGTAACATCAGAGTCTGAATTACTACGAGCATACTTCTTGTGTGACTTCATAGGCTCCCAAACTTTCTTTGGTTGAGGCAAATCCCTGCTGGAATAGTTCCCTGGGATGACTCTGCCTTTGGTTCTTCCATTACTCTCATGCATGAAGTCTACATGATTATACTTGCTACCACCATAAAATTGCTTAGATGTATCAACTGTGGATTCAGACTTACTAGCAGGTTTTGTCTCCCAACTAACTCTATTCGTTCTATTATTCAGGCTACAACTGCATGAATGGAAATTGTATCTGTCGTTTATCCAGCTGTTAGAACTATAAAGCCTCTCACTGCACTTATGACTAATGTTTCGACCATTGGATTTTGCAACATTTATTCTAGATTGCCTGTTCAATCCATTGATTCCCCTGGAAGGCATCCCAAAATTATCTTCATGGTGTATTGGCTCTGATCTTCCAACAGCCACACCATTTTCTGAAGCAACTGCATTATGGCTTCTGTCAGACCACTTTGTGGGCGCATCCAGTTGAAATTCTTTCCTGAATCTAAGTCTTTGACAATAAAATTTTGATTGCTCAACTGTAGAAGTACTATTCCTGTCTTGAGCATTTGCAATGTCTCCATCCCAGTCATCATAAGTGTGATGTTGCGCTTTTGCAACGTCTCCCTCACAGTCATCGTAAGAGCAGTCTTGTGTTCTCAAAGTACTACCCTCTCTAGTGAAGTCTTCATCTTGTATTTTAGGATAATCACCCTCTATTACAATGACTGAACTCCTGCTTCTAATAGAATTATTTTGTTCTACATCAGAAGCAGGAGACAATTCATCCTTTGAGATTTCAGTAGATCCAGGAACATCCATTGATTCGGAACACTTTCTTTCTGTATCTTTCTCCTTTCCTTTTAGTCTTTCCTTTCTCCTAAGTTTTTTCTCCCTTTCTTTTGCCCGTTTCCTCTCCTTCCGTTCTTCTTCTTCACGTTTTTCCTTTTCTTCTTCTTCTAGAAGTTTCATCTGTAAAAATATCATGTTTGGGATTTTAGAAGTAAAATCTAAAAATAAACGTGAGTTCAGCTTTGTTCATTTTATTCCCAGAGTCTGTTCCCAATAAAAGCATAATAATTAAGACCTGCTTTTCTAATGTAATGATTTCTTTGCATGCTACATGAACTCGTTCTTCCAGCAGTTTCAGTGCAAGACAAACAAATATGCTGTGCGCATTTTGGCGTGCTGTTCCTTCTCTGAAAGCCTTCTCGACCTGAAAGGTTAAGACATGGTTAGCAGTTAAATAAGACAAACAGAGACGCATACACGTGTGACAACCAAGGCCAATGCAAATTGCATAATAATCCAAACAACCATAGAATCTACTTGTTTCAGGTAGAATGCTAAATTTCAAGTGGACATCACAGATTTTGAACCCAAGATCCCACAAATATTGATTAACCGTAGCACATATATTTCAATGTCATTAATTAACCCAATCATTTATCTCAAATCAAATGGCAAATTCATTTTCTATATTTAGACTTGGGATGCAACCAAATTATGTCAAAATGAAATTTATGCAGGTTGACTGAAGTTGCTTCATCTGTATCCCAATCCAAACACGATTCCATGTTAGCATTAGTGAAACAATACCAATTCAATGTACATGTCTTCTTAACACCAGAGCTAAATCAATGGGACTACCGGATTCCCTATTTCATAGCTCTTCACTTGTTTCGGGAGTCATAGAAGAAAATCTCAGGAACATTGAACTTAAGGAAAACTCAAATTTTCCATCATTATATATGTTTATTAAGCCAAAATGCCTGACCATAGAATAAGGTGAAAAGAAAACATAGTATAGTATGTGGAATGCAATCAACTTTTTCCACATTATGAAGGCAAAATAATAAGAGTTCAATAGTAACTTAAACACACGTAATACCATTCTAAAGTCAAACTGATCATTTATACCTTACCAATATAACATTTCATTCATTTGTTATATTATTTCCATTTCCCCCCTCACTGCACCAAGCATACTATTATCCTTAAATAATTATTGATGAAAAATATCAAAATTCAAAAGACAAGATAAATATATCCCTGGAAGGAGAAATCAAGAAAGACAACTAAGCAATAACAATAAAGCAAAGCATGCCTGTTCTTTAAATATAACAGTAGCAGCATCTAGAAGAAATTCTCGAGCAAGTTCAGGACTCTTTGCATGCTTTTGAGGACGGGAGCATTCTCCATCAATCTCATTTCCATCTTCATCCATCAAACCATCATCCTATAAGAATATATTGCATAATTAACAAATGAAACTTAGACAAAATTCCTCATAAATGATTTTAAAATGAGTTTCCCTAGTGAAACTTGAATTACCTCTTCTTCTTCTGCCTCTTCCGCATTCTCAAAGAATCTTCTGATACTTTCCCCTTTTGTTATTGTAACATAACCATCCCCTACAATTAGCCTGCAATGTACACACCGTTGACCCTTTAATGCATGAGCTTTAACAGAAAGTTCAGTACAGCGTCCATCTAGCTTCCAAGCTCGGAGGGTGATGAAGCATGCACTCAAACCACCAAGATCTAGGCCACTGACTTGTACACATCCATTCATTCCAACATTTTCAAATTCCAAAATGTCAGATTTTCCTTCAGTTGTTCCCACAGCCCACTCAAAGTGATGATACAATCCAACAGTATCCGCAAATGTTAGGCGCCAATCAGCTTGAATTGAGTCATTGGATACCTGACAAGAGCAAATGTATTGAGTTTGGTCCTCACAGGTAGCTTGAAAGCTACCATTTTCATAAGAATGTCGGTATAACTCACTCATTGAAATCCCAATAATAACAGAATTCACAGCATAGAAATATGGAAGGCACACCTCATACTGAAAGGCAGTATCGGCAACACAAAACCAGCTGGTGCAACGAGGTTCTCTTCTCATGCGCTTCAGTTCTTTTAGTTCCTTGAATTCTCGAATAACATTTCTTCTACAATCTCTACAAAATCTCTTGCTATCAAACCTGATAGATAGAGGGTAACCTTTTAGTAAAATCTAAAACATAATTTGCTGAACACACAGCCTTGAAGCATGGCAGAATATCTAGTTTCATATGGGGCAAAATAAACTCATTCCAAAATTTAAGTGAGCATTGCTAATATGTATTTTAATTAGCATGAGAACAAAGTGAGACAAAAGAATTCACTCAACAATCAAAGGAATTTATTTTTCTAAGCCTACTAGCAAGAAGACTTTCGTGTCAAGAGGAGGTGCCAAGTTCTCTAAGTATTAATACTCTGATTAAATTATACTATAGGTGGAGGTCGAAGAATGGTTTAATAGGAACAAAAATATGCACTATCCCGCTCATTCTTGTGCAGAAAATCAACTTATTTATGAGGAATAACAACAGGAAGGTGTGGATTCTAAACTGATCAGTCATACAAACTCTAATATTATGTTGAAAATTTAGATAGAGTAAATAAGAATTTGGGAAGAGAAAAGATAGACGGAGAAAGAGAGACAATGTTGAAAGGCTGTAAGATGACACACTGAAAAATGCCCCGGCCCATACCAATTTATGCAAAAATACTAGATGAAAATTATGAGCATATTTTGTCATTCAAGCTCCAATCAATTCTACAAAATCAATCCCCAATTAATCCCCCTTGATTTTAAGGTCAAGGTTTCCCTACTTAATTCACTAGAGTTTACTTAATAGTTTTCTTTACTTGAAACAGTCTTTAACAAAGTCACATTTCTTATCCAATTACTCATTTATACAGTCCAGAAAACCTGTAGTATCTAATTCACCATATCTTCCATTATATCATGAATAAATGATTTCCTCTAAACAATCTAAATCATTCTGCATTGCCAGGTCTTGTGTCAAACTCATAAATCTAGCTTGCACTATAACCATTGTAATGGTTTCATTTTGCTATTATCTAAACTATCCTAATCAAGATTCAGGACAAAACCTTCAAAAGCAGACAGGCTCTGGAGGGAAATGAAATACTGATCCAGCCACTGGCTACCCCCTTGATTGGTGAGCTCGAGGACCAAATGAAAGTAGACAGAATACATGCATACTCAGCAGAGAAGAACTGAAGACCTTGCATCACTGACCAACATATAAGAAGCAACTCTACTCATACAGTCTGCCCTTGACAATATTCTAAGGGTTCTCTTAAAACTTAAAAAGTCCATGAAATCATAAAAATATGTTCCATTTATCTGCCTGATTATGTAACTGACAAGCTTTTCCATTAATGGAGCACCATATACTCTTCATTTACTGCATTCAATCTATGCTGCTAATCCAATTTGAACTCCATGTCTAGGATAGAGTTCCACCATTCAACTTTTTAACATACAGCCAACAACTCAATTGTCCTATAATCTGGCAGAATGCTAATCCATTACAAATCACTTACATGCCAATGGTAAGAATATCAAAAAGAAAAAAAATCTTTTTTCCCCTCTTTTCTTCCCCTAATTTTGAGGGGAACAAAATATTTGATGCTGGTGAAGATGCCATATTCAGGATATTTAACCCCTTCTGATGCATGTCTCAGATCTCATCCCTTGTATATCACTTTCAACTGTATTACTGCTTCTAGTACAAGAATTTATATTATTAATCCACTGGTAACAAGTTATCTCTTATCTAAGTCTAACACAGTCTGAGGAGTGTAGATAAACACCTGTACATGAGTCTCTCAATAAAATCTTCTTCCTTCATCCTTAGAAGAGATTGCCTTGTCTCGTCTCCCAGTGCTGACCAAAAATCCACCAGCGTATCACATGAAAGTCTGGCAGTGTGCAAGGCACAGGTTTCCCTTGTCCCATGCCCTCTACCATAACTCACAATTCCTTGGCTTATCCAACCACGGCCTCCCCCACCACAGGCATCAGGATAAAGCAATTCTCTTTCCCGCTCCCTTGCACGTGCTCCATCAAATACCTAATACGAGGAAAGAAGTTAAGCTACCAAACAGGGAAAAGGACTGCATGAGAACCAATACAAATGAACTGCACGCATTAGAATATTACTCAATACAGAGACTTTGAATACAAGTAACATCACTTTTATTCTATATACCTCCACCTAGCACAATGATGTGAATAATAAACAATCAAACCGAATTTTCATTCGTCAAACACAAACACCCGAATCAAAAAACAAAACAATTGCATCTAACAGTGATATATCCTAACCCCCCCCCAAAAAAAAAAAATCAATAACCGAATTGCTTCAAGATCCAATCCAAGTCACAACCAATACAAAGTGATCCAGCGCCATCTGAATTAACAAAACAAACAAACAAAAATCCCGGAACCAATTAAAAAGGAATTTCAGAATATAAAGTAAAATTAGATCGAGCGAGTACCTTGTGGAGCTGATTGTATCCAACATCGTCGCGATTCTTCGACCAGAATCCATTACTACTACCGAATTGGTGATTCCCGTGCGGTAACGCAGGCATTTTTCGCGTTCAGAGTCTGCTAGATTCACCCACCACCACCAACAACAACAACAACGCTTCCATTCCCCGCCGCGAGGATCCAAATTGATTATTGATTGAATTTTATTTTATCTATCGGAATCTAAGATAATTCGCAGATCTAAGGAGAGAGAATTGAGAGAGATTTAGAGAGAGAAAAGGAGGGTTATGCTATGGTGATTATGATGATGATGGTCGTGATGAGATTTGGTGTTATGTGAGACCTCGTGTTTGTGCTGTCATGTGTGAATGTGGTGTGTTGTGTTATATACATGCATATATATATGTGTGTGTGTGTAGAGAGGGAGAGAGAACAAAAACACTTGGAAGAGGATGAGAAAAACGGTAATGGTAATGAAACTGGTGTGAATAGCTTTAGCTCTTGCCTTTGAACGGTTAAAAGTTAACCAAAGTCTCCTTTTTCTTTTCTTTCTTTCACTTCTCATACGTAAAAATTGAAATGAGCATTATTCATGTAATTTTTTTTCTAATTTCTTCATTGTGTAACAATATTATTTTATCAAAATAGTTTTCTAATGGAACCACTAGGGTGTTTGGATAATTTACACAAGATATTAGTTACGTTAAAAAAGCATAAAATAAATATTTGATTATTCAAAAGGTTGTGCGATGGAGGATGGCAGGGTGGAGCGCCTCCATGAGGTCGACTCTAGCATGTTCACCGATGCTGAAGTGATCTTCAACATAACCTCTAGAATGTCATATCTTAATTAGATCTTAGGTCATGGAAGGAAGCGGAGGATAACCAAACGCGTGTCAAGTGATGAAGAGTACAATTTCGTGAAAGTCTTGTTCGATTTTGAATTATTTGGAAATCTTAACATAGTGTTGTGTGATTTGCTTTGAATTGAATTTGGATATGGGAAAGTAATATTTTTTGTTGTTGTGCTTTTTATTTGAATTGAAGTTGTGTTTTGATTATTTGGATCTAAGATGTAGTAATTCTAGCCACCAAAAGTTATTTATACATATTAAATGCTTTAGTCAAACAATTTTTTTTATGGGTTTGAACCACCAAAAAAAAAAATCATCACAAAATATAATAAAACTGAAATCATGTCATCACTAATGTGATTTTTTACATCAAGGACTAAAAGCATTAACAGAAAAAAAAAATTAAAAATTAAGACTAGTGAAACTTTAGTTAAGGGACCAAAAATTGAATTTTAAAAAAGTTGATGAACTAACAGTATAGTTAATCCTAAATTCTATAACATTTAATCTATAGTTATTGTTATTCACTTAAAAGATTTGTAAAATAAACCATAGTTTTCTAAAAAATAATATTAATTAAAAGGAAAATGTAAATGAATTAATTGTGTTTGTGTGATAAATGTCAATTGTAATTTTCAAAATTTGATTACTAATTAAAATTATAAAACTTCACAATTAACTTTTTATATATATATATATATATATATATATATATATAAGTGAGAATTAATTGGTGTAAGGTTATTCCAAATGAATTAGTAGTATTGAGTTTGAGTATGAAATATATAGGTGTGCTAAATACATTAAGAAAGAGCTTTAATGTTCTTTATTGTAACTACTCACCTTCTTACATAACTAACAAAGCTAACAATTTGATTTCATTTAATTTAAAAACTCTTCAATTAGTCTATTTATGAAAATAGTGTATATACTTTTCTACAATTCCAAAACCAACCAATAAAATCCAAAACTTCAAAATAAATATGCTTTCACAAAACATGGCTACACTTAACTTAGTGCCTCATGCCATTTCAATATTTTAAAGAATATAACACTTTAAATTCATAAACTCATAACAAAATATACACAATATAAATCTAAGTTGGTCATCTCTATACATGAAACTAGAACAAGGAAAAGAAAGAAGAAAACACATCTTCAATCATGAGCTGACTAGTTTCATCTACCACACCTCCAAGTGTAAGATCCGCCTAAAAGTCATTTGCTTCCCCAAACATGCAATTCGAGATAGTGACATTCACAACCAAATGTGTCACACAGAAGGATAAGCTTACCAAAATAAAACTATACACATACAAATAAACAAATTACAAATATTAAATAAAAGCGAATAAAACTTAAATTTATGAACTATGAAAATACTATTCATTACAACAAGTCATTTATAACAAAACACAGTTCATTTGTAAACATCAATGGCAATCAACAATAGCTCAACTATATCATATAATACATACAACATAATCTTAACATAAGACCTCAATTATCATCAACAACATAATATCTTAACATAAGTTCTCAATTATCATCAACAACATAATATCATGAATCCTACTTAAACACCAATTATCTCAAATCCTCATTAGCAAACATCTTCACAATTGGTGTACAAAATAAAATACTAGACAAACTCAATCATTAGACATTAACTCTACTCCATGGAGTTTCAACATCATATGAGCAGGCCTCATCCCCTAACATAGTTCCACTTCAAGGAGTCTCTAGGGTTGATCCTACAGGAGAAATGTGATTTTATCAAAAATTGATAAGTGTGGACAATGGCTTGCCTTTATAGGTTTAAAAGACCTTCTATCTATAGGATTCACTCACTCTTTTATTCTATAGGCTTTCTTGTTAATCACCATGAAAAGTCCCAACACTAATTAAGTTGAGAGCCAACCAAGCATCCTCAACTTGCATGCTTACTTGTATGATTGTGCACCAACTGTGCATAAACATTATATTTTTGTGCACTCAAATATACCAATGGAAAATCTCTTATGATCTTAAATACGACACCTTCACACCCATCATCTCCAATGGCTTGACTCAAAAGTCCAAATACATCTCATCAATCAATAACAACGACAACAATTCATTCCTTATACACCAAAAGAGTTGATTAAACCTCGTGCAAAGTTATATTTCACCACTCTGAGGTACTATTCAAAGTTAAAACATAGGAATGGGTACTTGGGAAGGTATCCAATCAAGCAAGACACCCATGTCATTTTAGTGTATCAAAGTTCTAACATGGAACTCATCTTCCCAAACTAGTCATTTTTCTCTAAAAATCCTTTTTATATATAGGGATGGTTCCAATATAAGTTCATATTCGCATCTCACACATCATCATCTCATCATGATTCAACCCAAGGAAAGGAAAGGATAAAAGGAAATAGGGACGAAGGCGGTATTGAAGGAAGGGGGGGGGGGCAATTATTCAAATTAGAGTTTATCCAATAAATATGTAAATATTAAATTTTACATAAAATACTCATTATTTTGTGTTTTTTTAAATGATTAAAAAATCTATAATAAAAAAATACATTTACACTACTAGAAAAATGCAATTTAACGACCGAAAATTTCCGGTCTCTATTAGCGACCGAATTAGCGATTACCCAGTTAACATCACAATTCGCGACTGAGTTAGCGACCAAAATTGGTCATGATGTTTAACTTGGATCAGCGACTAAATTAGCGACCGAACTGAAAGGTCACTGAAAACTTCGGTGGCTATTTTGGTTGCTAAATATGTTAAAAAAAAAATTACTTTAGCCACCAAAGTAGCAACCGATATGTAGTTGAAGATAGCAACCGAAGATGTTTCGGTTGCTATATGAAGATTATAGCGACCGAAACGAATTCGGTCGCTATGCGTATTTCTGTTTTGAGATTAGCGACTGAAATTTCTTTATTCTATATAAGTGAAGTAAAAAAATATTATATTTATTATAAATTGTAATAAATATATAATATACTTAAATATATTTTATACTAGAAAAATATTGAAATTAGTATATTAGTATTATTTTTCAATTAAGAAAATAATATTTACATTATTTGATTAAGATAAATAAGGCATGCTTATCATTAGTCTTTTAATTTGTATTTTTTACAAAATAAATATTTAAAAATGATAATAAATACCCTTTATATTCTAAAAATATATGATAATGAAAATTTATAAAATTAGGTAATTCAAAATATAAGATATAAGTGTAACACGAGAATTATTCAATAAGTTTAAATATGACATAAGTAAAATTTATGCATTGATGAAGACCTAATTTGACTTTAGTACAACATGTGCATTGAGCAAGGCCCAATAAGATGCAATGCGTAACATATGCATTCACTAAAATCCCTAATTTACTTTGATTTAAGGCTTAATTGTAAAATATGTCCCCCTATTTTACCTATAATTTCACCAAATTAGTCCTCCTATTTTTTAATTCCCATTTGAGTCACTGATTTTAACTAGGGGTGGATAAACAGGCTCGGGTTCATGAATCAGATAGCAGAGCCTGTGGTTCGCACAAGCCACAAACCATTTTTTTTTATAAAATCCATGGCTATGCAAGATTTTGGGTCCGTCCAACATAATCCGCAAGCTGTGTGGGTTTGGACGACGGAGTTCATGGGTTGACCCGCAAACCCACAACTACTAACCAAGGCCAACTCATACCAAATTAATCCTAAAAGCCTAATCCAAAATTTATTTTGATTTATGTTGAAAATTGATTTGGTTGTGTTAAAATTTTTGTAATTGAGTATTTGTTAGAGATTTATTAAGATTTTTTTAAAAATTATATATAATTGAGTGTAATTGACTTTTTTTAAGAGAAAAAACTATATTTATTTTCAAATTTAAGTATTTCTTTAAAAACTAGGCCTGCGAGGAGGGTGCAGACTAATGTATTAAGTTCGTGTAAGAGTGTGGGACAGAGTGGTCCGTCTGTTACCATTGTGGGCTTATGCCGAGCGAGACGGCCTGCTTACCCACACCTAATTTTAACCGTTGATGGTTAAATTTCAAACATTGATTATAATAAAAAGTTGACTAACATTTTCTTAAAAAAAATAAAAACTTTAAAAATGTTTGAGGAAGGACAAGAACCATGATGTTTAGAATGAGAAACACACTCTTTTATGACGACATCTAAGTGTTCATTTGAATATTTGATACAAAATATAATATTAATATAAACTTTATGCAAAAATAGTTCAAATTCAATTTTTGTATTTATTATATTTTTATAATCTTATATATTATCTTTTAAAATATAACATATAAGATTAAATTCTATTTTCACATAAATTAGAATATGTATATTTACATAAGTTTTTTTTATTTTATATATTATATTTATCTTTTAAAATTTCTGATTTAATGACAACATTTTTTATTTATATTAAGAAACTCATGTTATTTATTGTAATATAAATAAAAATAATGTCGATAAATTACATAAATCAATATTTTAAAAATAGAAAATATTCTCATTTTATTTAATTACATTTATTTACTATATAATTTAATTCTTTTAAAAAATAACCACTTGATTACATAAAGTTAAATATAAATAAAAAATACTGTTCTAATAAATAATAAAAGTAACTTAATCTTAATATATGTAAAAAATACTATTCACATAAATTAGAATAGGTATATTTATATAAGTTTTTTATTTTATATATTATATTTATCTTTTAAAACAATTTTTCTGATTTAGTGACAATATTTTTTTATCTATATTAAGAAATTCATGTTTTTTATTATAACATAGAGAAATACTGTCAATAAATTACATAAATAAATATTTTAAAAATAGAAAATTTTTTCATTTTATTTAAGTACATTTATTTATTATATAATTTAATTCTTTAAAAAAATTAACCACTTGATTAAATAAAGTTAAATATAAATAAAAAATACAATTCTAATAAATAATAAAAATATCTTAATCTTAATATATGTAAAAAAATAATATTCGCATATATTAGAATATGTATATTTATATAAGTTTTTTATTTTATATATTATATTTATCTTTTAAAATAATGTTTCTGATTTAGTGATAATATTTTTTTATTTATATTAAGAAATTCATGTTATTTATTGTAATATAGATAAAAATACTGTCAACAAATTACATAAATAAATATTTTAAAAATAGAAAATATTTGATGAAGAAAGGGAAAATGAAGCGCCAATGAAAGAGAAATATTTGGCAACCATGAGTCAGATCCAACGCCTTCTATTCTGCATTCACCCCCCAAAACCAAACCCTATTTCTCTTTCTTTCCTGTTTGGTTCTAGCGAGCACAATGAGGAGAGGAGCTAAGAGAAAGACGAAGCAGGGTCAAGAAGCCAAACACGACACACCCGAAGATAACAAGCCCAAAGCTCAGCTTCGAGCTAAACGAGCCAAGACCTCCAAGCCTCAATCCGAACTTGAGTACTTCGAAGACAAGCGCAACTTGGTTAGTTTAATTAACACTTCACCATCGTTGTTCAATTTTTTATTTCAATTCGAACCTTAGAAAGAAAAAGGACATAAAAAATGATGAAAAGAAAAAAAATAAAAGAAAGAAAAGAAGAAAAAGGAAGGAAGAAAGAACACTAGAAGGAAAAGAAATAAAAAAGAAGCTAAACGTGAAAAAAAGAATTTAAATATAATAATAATAATAATAATAATAATAATAATAATAATAATAATAATAATAAAGAGAGAAGTAAAAAAAAGAAAAGAAAAGAAAACAGAGAAAACAAAAGAAAAGAAAAATAAGGGACGTCAAAAATGATGAAAAGAAAAAAAATAAAAGAAGAAAAAGGAAAGAAGAAAGAACAGTAAAAGAAAAAGAACTAAAAAAGAAACTAAACGTGAAAAAAAGTTAAAATATAATAATAATAATAATAATAATAATAATAATAATAATAATAATAATAATAATAATAATAATAAAGAGAGAAGAAAAAAAAGAGAAAAAAAAGAAAAGAAAGAAAAAAACAGAGAAAACAAAAGAAAAGAAAAAAAAAGGACCTCAAAAATGATGAAAAGAAAAAAATAAAAGAAGAAAAAGGAAAGAAGAAAAACCGTAGAAGAAAAAGAAATAAAAAAGGAGCTAAACGTGAAAAAAAGTAACTTATCACTCTTTAAAAAAGAAAACAAAGAAAGAAACAAAAAAAGAGAAGAGAAAGTTTAAATATAATAATAATGATGATAATAATAAAGAGAGAAGAAAAAAAAAGACATAAAAAAGAAAAGAAAGAAAAAAACAGGGAAAAGAAAAGAAAAGAGGAAAAAATCATGAAGATGCCAATGAACATACTGATGATGAAAAGAAAAAATGGAAAAGAAGAAAAAGGAAACAAGAAAGAAAAACAGAAGAAAAAGAACTAAAAAAAAACTAAACGTGAAAAAAAAGAAAGTTTAAATATAATAATAATAATAATAATAATAATAATAATAATAATAATAAAAGAGAGAAGAAAAAAAAGAGATAAAAAGAAAAGAAAAAAAACAAAGAAAACAAAAGAAAAGAAAAATAAAAGGACGTCAAAAATGATGAAAAGAAAAAAATAAAAGAAAGAAAAAGGAAAGAAAACGTGAAAAAGAAAAAGGGAAAACAAAACAAAGAAACACGCAAAAAACGTGAAAAGTAGCGTGCAATGCTTTTTGAAAGAAAGAGAGTAAAGGTATAATGCTTTTTGAAAGAAAGACAAGAAAGAGTAAAGGTTACGGTGGTGGAGTGCTTTTAGAAAGAAAGAAAATAATGAGAGTAAAGGTTATTAATTCTTGCTCTTTCTAGGATTTCATCTTTTAAATTTCATCTACATTGCAGTGCACGCTATATCTTCCTCTCTTCTGGTTAGGAGCTCTTACACAGTAAGTTATTTCATCTTTTTTTTGCTTATTTTGTTTTGAGTTTTGAGTTCCCTATTTTTTCCAACACTTTTGTTCCGATTTGGATATAATTAGAACAATTTCTGCTAACTGAAATATTGTTGCTGTATGTTGAAATATATTTTTTTTTATGGAATTTCTTTGCTCTAAGTTTTGCGTTGCCAGACCTAGGTTTGTGGAACTTCAATTTTTTTTTTTTGCTGGTTGTGTGTTTTGAGTGCTTTGTAGTAGGGATAAGTGATGAAGAACCCCTCAAATTGCCTCTATGAAACCATCATTTAGAATTAGTCCTCCTTATCTTAGACAAACTCATGTTTGTGGTAGATGAAGTGCCAAGAACAGTCTTGTCCATGATGATTGACACATTTCGGGCACTCAAAACACTTCACATGTTTTAGAACATGTCTAGTTCTGTGTTTGACTATGCAGTGTGCTAGTTTGACAGGCTGGAAGCACAAAGAAGGAATAAAAAAAATGAAAGGTAGAATTAATGGTATTGTAGGATTAACAGTTCCCGTGTTTTAGTATGATGTGGCTTTCTCTAAGAAAAAAAATTCATTCATGAACCCCAGTTCAAGTTGCTTGAACACTAGACCAATGCAGGACTACAAATAAAATTAGGATTATATAAATATAAATACATGTTAGAAAAAATTATGATAATTGGCTAACAAAAAGAATAAATAGAAAGGTTTATCGATAGATAACATCAAGCATTATGATTTTCAATGAAAGTTTTATTGGCAATGGTCTTAAGGGTAATATAATTAACAAAATTACTTGATGTTCAGAAATAATATCCTGACATAAGTGTGCATAAATCAATGTCTAAAGTGGGGAAAAGACTAAAACTACTAACATTTCCTTAATGTTCAGAAATAATATCCTATCATTCCTTATATATTAAACTAGCACGAAGTATATGTTTGGTTGTGAAATGATATCAATTCACAATGTTCCTAATTGTTAGAGAAAACACCTTGAAAATAATTCTTTTAAATAGTTATTGATTATAATTTGTGGATTGATCTGTCCAAATACAATTTTTCATACAAAATAAATGCAAAAATTTTAGACAAATTATTGCTGATAAATTTGAGTGCGATAATTAATAAAAGATTATCAAAATTTAATGAGTATTCAGGTTAATCATTGTCTAAGTTAAATAGAGTCTCCTAGTAAAAAGAAAAAGGAAGTATAACACTCTAGCTCCATTAGTTGAATAACACGTGAATTGTTGTAAATTTTTTCTATTTGTCTTCTATTCTTGTGATAAAAAAAAGACTCTTAGACAGTAAAATTTAAGTTCTTTATTTATTTATCTTATAATTAAAAGAATGTTTCGAGTGAATTTTTAACTACTAATGTATTAAAAATATTAAGGGTGCTAATTTTTTTTTGGTTGAAATAAGGACATTAATTCTAAACCAACGGATTAAAAACATAAAGAATGAAATTAAAATTTTTAAAGTATAAGAAATTAAACTGAATCTTTTTCATTCTACAATCAATCAAACTGATTCTAATTGAAAAGAAAGGATTAAAGTATAATTTAACCTTTTACGAATTAAAATAATATTTTATAATATTTTTTATGGAAACATTTTATAATATATATGTAATATATATATTTTTATTTTTAAAAAAAAGCAATATATATATATATAATGCTAAAAAAGTGTAATTTTCTATATTTTTGTGATTTTGTCTCACCGGGCGCTTTCTTTATTTTCATTTCACCATTCCTTTCAAGGTAAAGAACTCCTCAAATATACATTTATTTATTTTTCCATGAACTTTACTTGTATTATTTCTTCTGGGTATTTCTCATCCTCATTGGCTAATTAATATATTCTCTTTTTCACCGACCAAAAAAAAATTGTCTACTTCGGTCATGTGAGACAAATGACATTTCTATTGTAGCCATATGGTAGCCACCATCTATAAGTCCCACGTCACATTGGGAACTAAATAGTGTCAATTTGAAATACCATGGAAAAATGAAGGGAAAACACAATTTTAATCATTAGAAATATATATATTATCACATTAATCTTTCAAAATAAGAAAATTTATATAAAAAAATCTCTCAAAGTACAACTGTTAGTTACTTTTGAGGAGAGATCAAAATAGTATAACTCTAAAAAAATCATTTATTTATTTTCTTAAAATATAATAATTGTAATGAATAATCAATCTTAATTACTAGATTTAAAAAAATAATGATTAAGATGAAGAATAAATCTTTTAAAATTTTTCTTAAAATAACTCGATCCCTTCTGCTTACTTTTTAGTCCAAATAAAAAAAATCATATAACTTAAATGATAATATTAACATTTGTTTAATAATCTCTTTGACATGTTACATACTTAATTTAAATTTTATAGTTAATTTTTCAGAAAGTTAATTGAGTTTGGGTCATGTTGAAATTGATTACACCAAAATGGGCCTTGTAGTAATAATAGGTGTAAGAAAAAAAAAATGAAAGTTGTATATAGAGAATCTACTTTTACTTTTATTTATTACAGTGGGAAAATTGAAATAAGTAGAATAATTAATAATCATATCTGAGACGTAGGATTTCTCAGTATATATTTGGGGCTCTTACACAGTAGTGCTAATTAATTAAGTGTTGTGTTTTTGAACTTTGAACAATTTTAGTGCAAGATGGTTTGATGTGTACATGGGATTGCAAACAACCAAGGAAATAGCACAGCAGAGGAACTAGTTACAGTGGTTGACACATCTCATTGGACCCCTCTCTTGGTTTGTCTTTTTTATTCATGTTTAAATTGTTGTAGTGTATGTTATAATATTGATACAATAAATTACTTAATTGAATATATTTAAATTTAAGTTAAAGATAATTCAATAGACCTCATCCATTCACATATCAACCTTAGAGTCAATGATTCATGTGGTTGCACAGACTCCAAACACACTCCCTACAGCTCAAGACCAACCAAATCCTACCTTTGTAAGGGAGTCAATTCCCACTACCCCTGTTAGAGATGCTCCACCTTCAGCACCAGATGATTCTGTTACACCTGAGTACCCAACAGATCCAAATTGTGAACATATTGTTGATGAAAGGCCTTTCATTAGTGCATATAAAGGAGAGTAAGTGCATTTTATTTAACTAATAATTTTCTTAAAATGTTTTTTAAATATGGTATTGACAATGTCTTTGTACATAGGTTTCAGCCAACATATGGGTGTTCTAATATCATATCAAATATCATTAGGGCAAAATTTGATGAACCAGCTCCAAGTTGGTTGAAGGTGTCAGTTGACCTTTGTGATAGGTGGTTTGGAGAGTTTAAGGTAACTTGAATTATGGTGTAATTTAAAATTTATTGTTTCTTGTATGATTTCTAATTTAGTTCTTGTTTCATATTTTATGCAGAAAGAGTATAGATGACACTCACAAGAAGAGCGAGCCATTAGAGCTGTTTTTGAGACAAAAGGTTCACGTATTTTAAAAAGTGCAATGAACAAGATTAGAAATGGTCAAGATAAAGGAAAGTGGATAACAACTAATGTTCGAGCAGCCTTGGACGAACATTGGGGTTCTACAAATTTCCTAAACAAGAGCTCCACTGCCAAGGTGAATCGATCTGTTGATAGAGGAGTGATGTAAGCTCCATTGGAGCTTGTAGGCCTAGGATCTTCTTCATTAATAGATTCCTTTGCTTCTTAAAAGATGAATGGCAGCGGAATGGAGAAGAAGAAGAGTTGAGAGGAGACACCACTTCAAGGAGAAGATGAGTCTAGAAGAAGCTCACCACCATAGGAGGTCATGGATAAGAGTTTTGAGGAAGAAGGAGATGAATGAAGGGAAAGGGAGAGAAGAGCACGAAATTTTTTGCTCTAAGAGAGCTCTGAACTTTGAAGTTTAATTTTCAAATGATCAAAATTGAAAAAAATGCACACACATGACCTCTATTTATAGCCTAAGTGTCACACAAAATTGGAGGGAAATTTGAATTTCTATTCAAATTTCACTTGAATTTGAAATTGAATATGTGGAGCCAAATTTTCACTAATTATGATTAGTGAATTTTAGCTATGGTTCAGCCCACTAATCCAAGATCAAGTCCAAGATTCTCGACTAAGTGTGCTTAGGTGTCATGAGGCATGTAAAGCATGAAGGACATGCACAAAGTATGATCATATGATGTGGCAATGGGGTGTAGCAAGCAAATGCTCACCTCCCCCTCTAAACTTTAATTGGATTGGGCTTCTCCCAATTCAATTAAATTTATTTCCAACCACACACATCAAATATTTACTTAATGCATGTGAAATTATAAAACTACCCCTAATACAAAAACTAGTCTAGGTACCCTAAAATATAAGGGCTGAAAAATCCTACATTTCTAGGGTACCTTATCTATATTATGGAGCCCTAAATACAAGGCCAAAAAATAATGAAATCTCAATCTAATATGTACAAAGATAAGCGGGCTCATACTTAGCCCATGGGCCCGAAATCTACCCTAAGGCTCATGAGAACCCTAGGGCCTTCTCTTGCATCTCCAGTTCAATCTTCTTGGAGTCTTCTATCCAATGCCCTTGCGGGGTAGGATTGCATCAAGGAGCCTTAACATACTGTGGTGGTTCCATATCTACTGCAGCTCACTTTGAAAAGCTGGTAATTTTACTTTATATATATGTATGTATATATGTATGTATGTATGCATGTATACCTCATTGATTTTCAATTCAATGTAATTAATTAAATGTTTTACAATTTTAATTTCTTAAATTTATGTAGTCAAAGGAGTTTCAAAGACCACCAACTGCTTGGGAGATGATGGAGAAAACTAAGTAATTGAAGTCGGGAGAATGGGTCAATGACAAGTCCTGCGAATTTGCTGTAAGTTGTTTCTTCTAATCCTATCACTTTATTTGATATATAGTGTCTGGGATTATAAATGAACTCTTACCTTTGATGAATGTCTCTTGAACCTATTTACACATCTTGATTTGCTTTTTCTTTAGTTAGTGTTAAATGTTTGTGATTGACTAGTATAAACTTTGAAGCCTACTATAGTAGATTAAAGTCAATTTTTTTCCCTGTATTAGTGATGATTTTCTTGAATATTAATCCTTATATGTCTACACATTTAACAATTTATCTTCATACCTCACTTTATATTGAAGGAGAAATATCAACATCATCGAGATGAAATCTTACAACGTTCGATAGAGGAAGACACATCTACACAGGATTCCCCTAACACTACTATTAATGATAATGAAATATATTTGAATATTGTTGGAGGTCCAAATTACAAGGGGAACGTGTACGACCTAGGTACTTTGAGCAAAGGTTTAGTTGCTCAAAATCAGCTTCATCTACTTCTATTGCTCTTGTGGAAGACCAAATAGAGGAAATGCGTGAGACAATTAATAAATTGAATGCTGAGCTTTTGGCAAAGGCAAATAAGGAGAAGACACTTGAGGAAAAGATGTTGCAAATGATGGAGAATCATGACCACCAAAGTCAGGAGATGAGACAACAGATGCAACAACAAAATGAGCAAATGCAACGTATACTATAACACTTGCATATTCAGCCTATCATACTAGCTCCTAGTCTATCACATACCATAGCAGATGGAATAGACCACCATGTTAATGATGCTCAAGTTGATCGTCCTCATGACATGGAAAATGATCATTGACTCTAGTTATTGTTTACTTTACTTTGATTAGGCCACGTTAGTTATGAATTTGAACTTTATTAACTTTTACGTTGCATTTGATTAAACTTTGAAAACTTTGAATTTACACTTCATGAATCTTTAAAATAGAACTTTGTTATAAGATATATATTTACTCATTATGAATGTCTAATTTTATTTATAATTTTGATTATACAATTTAATTACAATTTTTTTATAGTTGATAATTATTAAGCAGGTCAAAACGTAACTAGAAAAACAAAACATACAACATAATTTTGCATTAAAAAAATTAATATTAAATAGCGACCGAATTAGCAACCGATATCCATTAAATTTTGAAATAAATTATATACTAGCGACCGAAATATATTTTATTGCAAATTCAGCCACCGGATTCGCGACTGAATGACTTTTTTAAAATTATATATTAAAATTGATAATTCAATAGCGACCGAACTACTTTTGAATTTAGTTTATATTTAAGTTTAATTATATGATAGCAACTGAAATAGCGACCGGATATTTTTTCAATTTTATTTTAAATTTAAAATATAACTACATATTAGCGACAAACAATGTTGGTTATAGAATTGGTCCCAAGAAAAATAGCAACCAACTACACAGTGACCGAAATTATTATTTTAGTGCGTCACTAGTTCGGTCGCTAAATAGCAGCCGAAAGTAAATTCGGTTACAATGGACTTGGCGACTTGGGTTTTTGCAACGTAACAGCTTCGGTTGCTATTTCGGTTACTAATACTAATAGCGACCAAATTTAATGATTTAGCAACGGGATTTGTCGATCGCTAAAGCGCTATTTTTTAGTAGTGTTATGTAAAAGGTAAACTAAATAGTTTTTTTAAAGACTCAATATTAAATATTAGTTTTGCATGGCACCCAAAGTCTTTATCAAATACAATTATTCATACCTATTAAAATAAAAGATTATAAAAGAAAATACTATTAAAAAGAAAAATAAATGATACTCAAATATTTCATCTAAAAAGAGAAAATATTATTATCTCCATAATTAAAAACTACATAAAATAAAATATTTTATCAAAAGTAGAAAAAATTAACAACACTAAATATCTTTATTTCTACATAAAAATATCTAATAAAAATAAACATTAAATATACATTATATAAAAAAATTATAACAAGAGAAAAATTGAGGAAAACACATAAATATGTCCCTGGTAGGAAAGGAATAAAGAAATCAAATGAGAGAGGAGGAGATGAGCTTACCAAACCAAAAATCAACTATAAAAGCTTTAGAGAAGTAGAGAATAAGTTTCCAGGGGTAGGCATTCAAAATATCACGAAGATAGCTTATTGAGGAATGAGAAGAATGAATAGTATAGGAATTTTTTAGAAATGCTTGACATATAAGGCTTTTGGAGGATACATTAGAAATAGATATTTTTTTCTTTAAATAACTACCCAATATTTTCTCTAACCACACCCATCTTCTACTTCATTAAAACCCACCAATAAAGGCCCAAATATCATGAAAATTCACTACTAACACAACATCAATACGTAGTTAGTTCATTAAATAACAAAAATTTAAATTTAATTCATCTTGCGGAGTTAAATCAAACACCTAACATATATTATGAAAGAGTATTTGTGTTACAACCATAATTCTATCATACTTGATTAGAATTACCTTCAATGGAAAATAATTGTGGCATACACAAAAACAATGTAACGTCTCACTAATAGATACATAGTAGTCTAAATTTTTTTACATAATCAACATTCAAAATTCTTCTTTAGTGCAATTTTTAAAAAACAATTATTATAAAAAACCAACATATTTATTATACATGTTCATATGTGATTGGATGAAAATTAATGCATATATTATTTACAAGACATATATTCAAGTGTGTTAAATACTTAGAAGAAAAGTTTTATCTATCATAATCATAATGATCACATTGACTCAAATAGAATCAATGCATGTATTATTATTAGTGCATATATGAAAGAAAAGAATTGCATGAAAGTTTAATTTTTTTTTAAAAAATCTTGTTTCCATGTAACATCACGTTAATAGATATATATTATTCATGTAAATTTTTTATATTATTAATCAATCAAAAATCATCTTTAGTGTAATCTCTTAAATAATTATTATAAAATCCAAAAAAATTATAATTCATAATTAGACAAAAATCAATGTATATATTATTATTTATCTAAAAGAAATTGAACTTACCATACAGTAGCAAGCGAAAGATTCAAAGAGAAATAACCTAAATATTGATAGTATAAAAAAATTTACATTATTATATAAGATGTATGACAGCCTAAAAAAAAATTTGATATATGATAAATTTATTGATTTTTATAATAATTATCTTAAAAATTATATTAATAGTAATTTCTAATTAATTAATAGTATAAAAAATTTAGATCGATAATACATCGAAATTAAACTCAACTTAAATAAATAGCCTTATAACTGTTATAAAATTAATTTCAAATAATAACTTTGTGAAAGCAAAAGGTGGTGGAATTCTATGTTGGTTTCACGACAATTTTTTTCTAGTAAAAGTATACAATTAAAATGATTGGTACGTTATGCATATGTGAATGTGATTAGCATAAGTAGTTGCAGTAAAAGAAAAAAAAAGCATATGTTGTTATATAATTAACAAAATTATAACATGAGTATTTGTTGAATACATATTGGGTAAATTATAATTTTGATTCTTTTATAATTTTAAATCTCCAATTTTAGTTATTTTATTTCTAAACCAAGATATTTAGTCCTCTTATTTTTTAAAATAAATAATTTTGTTTCTTTCATTAATTGACATGATACTTATATGATAAGTGATTAAATAAAGTAAAAAAATAAAAAAATCTTGAATTCATAACCTTTTATTTAAGAAAAAAAATAATAAATCACTAAAATACTCTCTTTATTTAGCTAATTTTGTAAACTATCGTAAGTTAAGAGTTTTTTTAAAAAAATTATATAGCTTATAAATTAAAATAAAATATTTAATATTTAATTTTACTTACATTCATTTTATTATAAAATTTTATTTTAATATAAATTCATAAATTATTATATATAAAATTTTGTTCTTGTTTTATTATAATTCTAAAACAATTACATAAACTAATTTATATATTATTTTAAAAAATATTTTATTTAATTTTAAAAGTTACGTAAATTTGAAATAATATATAAATAATCTAAACAATAAAAATTCATTACTTATTGTAATTAAAATAAAAATTTATATTATTTATATACAAAAATAAATCACATAAAACATATTATATAAATAATTTTATGTAATTTTCTTGATTTATATAATTGGTATTATAAATCTTATTTAGTATATAATTTTTTATAGTTAAAACAAAAATATTAACTTGTAAGTTTCTTGAAAATTAAATATTAAAATTTTATTAATTTATATAATTATAATAAAAATAATTTAAATATTACAATAAATTTACATAATTTTTATAATTTACATATTAATAAAGGTAATTATATTGATTTATATAATTAGAGTAAAAAATAATTTTTACATTAAAATCAGTTTATAAAATAATTTATGTAAATAATTTATATACTAATTTATGAAATTTAATTATAAATTGGTAAAATAAAAATATGTAAATTAGTCAAAATTAAAATATATAAAATGATATAAAATAAAATAAAAAATATTTATATGTTAAATATTTTTTTAATTTATAAATTTTATAATTAAAATAATTAATAACTATTCATTACATATAAAATGATGTTTATAAAGTTTTAATAGTTTATTATCCTATTCTGAATAAGAAAATTATGAGTTCAATTCATGTCAAGTTTTTTTTATGTTATTTAATCCCTTATTACCTAAGTATTATGTGAATAATTTAACCAAGTGTCATATTAATATTAATACATTATATCAAAGTTAATATTTAATTTTAGATAATAGAATCCAAAATTACTCATTATAAAAAGTAAAAAAATTAAATATTTTGATTTATAAATAAATAAATAAATATTTTGTTTCCTTCAGTTATCTTTGATGCTTTGTTCTTGCATCAAATTTTTAAGAATTTGTCAATAAATTCGTTTTTTAATATTTTTTATTATCATTCAGATACGTAAAGATTTTTGACATTAGTGGAAATTAAAAGTTACAAGAAAAGAAAATCTTTCAGAGATTAATATGGCATCAAAATATTTTAACGAAATAATACAGAAACGATTAAAAATTTTAAAGATTAATTTGATGGTTAATTATTTTGATAAATTAATCTAATAATCCATATACCATTAAAAATAATAAATTCAGGAATCTCTTTGGTCCTACTCAAATTAAATTAAATTAAATAATGTTACATGCCTAGGCTATGTCCATTTGAGAATGTAATGTATACTTTATAAATATATAAGATATTAATTATTTGATTTAAAAAATATATATTCATATATTTAACATAAAAAATTATTTACAAAAAAATTAAAACGGAGAGGCTTCCCATACACAACTAGCCTCTATACATTAGGAATTTCACCGGGAAGGATTGTTCACTTGCCCGCCATACAAAGAAAGTCAACAAAAAAATTAATAGATTTAATTACATTTTATTCCAACTTTTTATTCTTTAGTAAATTTTATCCTTAACAAACTAATTTGGTTATTTTTTAAAATTTGTAAATTTTACTCTTCGTCCTTTGTTTGATGGTTGTTCCTTAGTAAGCTCAAATTTTGGGGTAAAAATTGTCAAAAATAAAAATTAGGAATAAAATTTGTCAAAAAAAAACTAAAGATAAAATTCACCAAAAAAAAAGTAAAATTGTGTAATTATGACAGCATATCACATAAAATTTTTATTAGTTAAATGACAAGTAAAATTCACAAGTTTCTTTAAAAAAATATGTCAAATTAATTTGACTGAAATAAAATTTGCTAGGAGAAAAAAATAATTATTGTAAAGGCCAATTATATTTTGTGCTCTCAATGCATGCCTATTTTCTCAATTTCTATTTTGCTAATGCGTTAAATATAGTGTTAACATATGGCGTGTGTGTAAATCTTTATCTATCTTAATTATTTGAATTAACTTAAACTTATGAATTGTTGTGAAAACCAGTAGAAAACTAGTTAAAATAGCTCAGACGATACATAAATTTTTTAATTCATTGCTCTTTATCTGGGCAAAACTAATGCGAGGAAAAAAAAAAGGTAGGTAGTGCTTTTTTTTTTTTCTTTTCAAAACGATTATAAAAAATGGTACATAAACAATATTATACAAAGATGTCGCATTCACAGTGTACACTGTACACACGGCTTTTATTGGATTTTAATTCTCAATAGGCCCACGTAATATGCATTCATACTATATAGTTTCTACACAACACATCCCCCGGCCTTTCTCTAAATTTTTAAATAAAAAAGAAAAGAAGAGAAAAAAAAGGTGTGGAGGTCAAATAAATAAATAAATAAGTGTTAGGGAAGAAAAAACCCACAATGTAAGAGTAGTAACAATTATCGTAGTTTAAAAGAGAATAATGAAAAAATAAGGAGTGTTTTAACAACGATAAAATTATCTAATGAATTGAATACATCCAATGTGAAATTTTCCTTTTTTACATGATATATTTTTTATACACTGTGAGTATATCTTTTATTTTTAGTATACATATTTCTTTGTTATTAAAGCTTTCACGTCGCTTAACTTGATTCTTTAGAGAATAAAAAATAGATAGTTAACTTTAAAGAACCCATGATCGACTCTGTGATGTCTTAGCACATCTCTTGTTCTTGCTTAACAAAAACTTCTATACTACAAATTAAAATTTACAAGCTTAAGCGTGAAACTTTAACTTTTCATATTCTTTCAATTAGATATTTTTAATATTGTCTTTTTATTTATCTTTTGGAGGTTAATTAACACACTATCTCACAATTAAGGATGAAAATAAGTCTGTCCATCCAACAGGCTTATGGCTTAACCTATATCATGCTCAAGTCAGGCTTGATTTTCTTTTTAGCAAATAAACTATACCCATATTTTTATTAAAGAGTATATGGTTAAAAAAAAAAGTCAAGCCTAGTCCACTTGGTAAGTCTTTTATGCCTAACACGGTTGACTTATTTAAGTAAATATGAATAACATTTATTTTTTTTATTAGCATAATTATTATATTAATTTTTTTATATTGTAAAACTCATATATTTACCTTATCAATCATGTTAACCCACTTAAATAGTCAAACTTGCAAGCTTATTGAAAATAAAGTTTTTGCCCTAATAAGAGATCTCATACTACACGCACAAAAGTAAGATTTGACTCTTATAAAGCTTAACCAATCTATTTCCATCCGTATATAATGCTTTGAATATATAGTTGTCATTTTAATCTTCATATAATTTATATTTGTTTTGTATAAAGACTTTTTTTTTATTGACCTATTAGTTAATTAACCTTTTTGTTTATTACCAGTCAGTTAACTTATTTAAATACGAGTCTTTTCAAGATTTATGAACTAAATAATATAAATAAAATAAAAATTTATCTAAATGATACAAGGCAACAATTATTTATATGCATGATATAATTTACTGTTCAGAGGTGAGAAATCAGTTTTTTTATTTTTTTTCTTTGTTAAGAAATCGATTATTAGAAATCAATTTCTTAATGTGTTATATTTTTTTCGAATCCTTTTTTTTAAACACAACTGAAAATGTGTTTTTTCATTGTTTTTGTATTTATTTATTTGATTTCTTGTTTTAGTTTTTTAAAATTGTTTTTTACTTTGTTTTTTTTACTTAAAAATGAACTATTTTTTTGTTTTTTTATTTATCTATTTGAGTTTTTTTGTCTTTGTTTATCTAATTTTTTTTATTTTGTTTGGTTTTCTATTTAAAAATGAACTATTTTTTGTTTTCTTTTTTAATTTATGTAGTTAGTTGTTTTTGTTTTTGTTTATTTAAAATTGGTTTTTATATTGTTTGGTTTTTTTATTTAAAAATGAACTTTTTGTTTTTGGTTTTATTTGTTTTAATTTTTTTAGTTCACTAATTTATATATATTAAATTATTAAAAATATAATTTATGTAGAATAGCATTCAAGAAAAATCCATATATTTAAATACTTACTATAAATATAATTTAGTTAAATATCTATGTTTTAATGCCAAAAGTTTTAAGTATCAATTGAAATCTAAGTGTTAGTAATTTTTCTTCATTTTGGCCTATTTATTGAATGCATTTAAGAGCCAAATTGATACCCAGAAGTTGTGTTAATGACTTTGTTGACATCAAAACTAAGGGAATGAAACATTATGTTCACAAAAATAGTTTATACAAATTAAAATCCAAGTGCCCAATGTTGTCCTCATGGATTTATATGTTCAACTGTTAGTAATTTTTTCTTGTTTTTTGGTCACTTGGTTCATGTGTTTGAGGATCGAATTGAGACCCGAAAGTTATCTTAATAGGTTTATTGACATGAAAACTATAGGGATGAAACATTATTTTAACCAAAACAACTGATACAAATAACAATCTATGTGACAAAAGTTTCCCTCATGGATTGAAATCTTCAACTCTTGCTAATTTTTTTCCTATGTTTTGCTAGTTGGTTCATGTGTTTGAGGGCCGAATCGAGACCCAAAAGTTGTCTTAATAGGTTTATTGACATGAAAACACTTTGTTGAACACATCCACACAACACTTCTTTGTTCTTTTACTTTCTTCCAAGTTTGCAAACACAAACCTTGTGTCACGTCACATTTGTTTCTCTGTTCTTTGTCTATTACACAATATGTCTTCCTCATTTGTCAAATGGTTAGTGCACAACGATGGTGAAATCATCAAAACATATAAACAGAATACTTTTCAAAGCCCCAACACATTGTTCTTTGAAACAAAGCGAGACCTCACACTTGAAATCGTGAAAAAATTCCACCAACACCTTCGTCTTCAACCATTGGACCAAGTATGTAATAAAAATTTTGATACCCACAAGTAGTGAGGCACAAAATGCTGAAATTTACAACAGTCCAACTTGTTGACATTGAAGACATGAAAGGTATGATTTATGTTATTTTCCAAATTGAGACTCTTCAATGTTGCGAATTGTATGCAAACATCAAGTGCAATACAGTTCCCACCCAAACCCTAAACTAGTACCTTATCAATCATAATATTATCCCTAGTCTCATTATTCACAATTATCCCATGCAACCCAAGACACTTTAGCTTTATCCCAACAAGAACAAAATATATTTGAACCAAACACATCTTTTACCCAACTTCTTTCTGGAGAATTTTCCACCAATTTTTTTTTTACTCACAACCATTTGATGCTACTGAGGATTATTCTCACATGTACTTCAATACCCTTGCAGTAGAGTCTTCCTCATCAACCCGACCAAATGAGTTTGAGTTCACAACAAAGCTAGACTTATCTAATGAAGAACTCGATCCCTTTAGTGAGGACGAAGACAAAGTTTATATGGAAGTACTAAATAAGGTCATCGAAGACACACTTAGAAAGGAAAACACTCACAATATTCTTGAGTTCAATCGATGTGACACACGATTCTTGGTCCAAGAGACAATAAACTCAAGAGAGGTTTGGCCCATTGGAGATTTCATAGTTAAGCTGGATGAAATATGGTGTAACTGTGACAAATTTCAAAAGTTGCACATGCCTTGTTCTCATGTTGTTGCTACTTGTAAGCATGCTCATCCTGTATATATGTTGGAAAGTGTCTCCAACGTATACAAAGGATTGTTTGAAGAATTGTACAATGAAGCCTATTGGCCACTGTGTCACGAGCCAATGATCTCCCCCGACCCATAAAAGAAAATAAGTACTAAAGTTCGTCCTTTCTCCACTTGTATCCACACCGAAATAGATATCCGAGAACCGGGTCAACCAAAGCGATGTTCCGTGTGTTGCATCGCAGGTCATTCAAAGAAAAATTACCCTTACCGTGTAGGCTCAAACCAACAACGTTGAATGTATGTCATATTGTTTGTATTTGGGAAATTTTATTGTATTAATTCAAATTTAAATATTTTAGTTCAATTGAACTTGTTGCTATATTTTTAATCTTCTTTTGATTGGTTGCTACATGCTCTTTTTCTTTTTATTATCATTTATATTTTTTTTCACTTATTTTTAATAAGCTAAATGTTTTTATTCAATTAAAATTTGATAATAAGATAAATTTAATTTTATCATTAACTTAAATTTTTTTGTAAATTTAAAAATTGACTTTTAAATTTTTTTCAATGTTACTCTCTTCTCATTAATTTAAAACATTTGATATGTATAAATATCATAAGTGATATCAATTCATAGAAAAAATATTTCATGAACATTCATAATGTTATTACAAGACATTTAGGGAGAGAAAAATAATTATAAAAAAATATAAATTTTATAGGATTTATGATATGATAACAAAAAAAAACATGTAAAAAAATAAAATATGTTAATAAGAAGGAAAAAAATGGAAGGATTGAGCTTGGTCTATAATCTGTTATAGATTATATTTTTAGCTTTGATTTAATCTATTTAAAATTTTAACTTGGCCTATTAATAAATTTAAACATGTATTTTATATTCAAGTTTTTACATAAGTGTAGATAAATTATATATTTTAAAAATTAATATATACATGTATAAATTAGTAAACTAAAATAATTTAAATAAATTAAAACAAAAAACACTCAATTTTCTTAAAAAAAGTTGTAGCAAAAAAATATAAAAAAATAAAATCAAACACATATTTTTTAAAAACAAAGGGTAACAAAAAAAATAGAAAACTATTTAAAAAAACTGAAATAAGTAAAAAAAAACTCATTATATTTTTTTATATATATATAAAAAGAACCTTACAACATCGGTTTCCCAGGTTGATTTGAAAAAAAATGAAACACGTCAAGAAATTGATTTCTCAAGAATTGATTTCTTAACATAAAAAAAAATAAAAATAGAGTTGAGTGGTGAATTTTGGGGAAACCAATTTCTTATCTATAAACAATAAATTATATTATGCATGTAAATAATTATTAATTTGTGTCATTTGGGTAAATTTTTATTTTATTTCTTTTAGGTAAAAAATTTGCCTTAACTTTCAAAAATGTCACTTAGGCTTTAAAAAGATCTATAACAAATAATAAACTAAACTTTAGCCTTTAACATTTTATATAGACGAAGACTATTTAAGCAAAACCTTATTATGCTTAATCTATTTTCACCTTTACCATTAATCAACCAAAGACTTTATTTCACAATCATTTCAAACTACCCTTTTACGCTTTTATCTTTACTTTAAATTACCTTTTAAAAATAAAATGTCAATAGTTAAAAATAATTCTATATCATAATTTAAATTATTCTTTATAAATTTAAAATATAATTTAAATATTTATCAATTAAAAATAATAATTATAATATAGTTTATATATTAAAAAATTATTTATTATAAATTGTACTAATATGGAAAAGGACATTCGCCTTGTTGTAAAAGCTACAATACTTTTTTTTATTAAATAAAAGCTAAAATAATACCTATTAATTAATGTTTCTCTGTTACCTTGAATATGTTTTTGATACTTAAATTTGATGTATGTCTTTTTTAACTCCTCAAATTAAAGTTTATTTATTTTAGTCTTCAAAATTGTAAAATATTTTTTTAATCCTTCTTGATTGATTTTTGACGATTTAAATACACAATTTATGAAAAATTTTGATGGCATAAAAGATTTTTTTTTTTGCAAATTTAAGAGAATAGAGAATAGAAAATACAAGTGTAAATTTAAAAGACTAAAAATGATAAATTTACAAATTTAAGAAACTAAAATTATATTTAAGTCCTCTTTTATTTTATTTTCACATGCCTTTTTGAGTATCATATTTCTTCAACAGAATCTATAGTTATCTTTATAAGTGTTTTTTGAATTTTAATATATCTATCCTGATTTTTCCGAATTTTGAGATTTAACTCAACTAATTTTTTTATTTTTTTTAAAAACTCCTCGAAAGTAAAATATGACAAATCAAGAATACGGTCATTTTTTTTACATAATAGAATGTGATCATATTTGCTAACCACATGCACAGTGAGAACATTGAGTTCATTATTCTTGGAAGGAAGCGTGAAAATATGTCCCTATGCTACGCTGGTAGAGTTTAGGACTTGCTCCCTTTCTGGATTTTTTATTTTTTTTTATAAAAAAACATTTTAAGACGGTTATATGAAAAATCGTCTTAGAATGTCTATATTCTATGACAATTTTTTAAAAAATCATCTTAAAATCCTAAAATTATTTTTTTTGTTAAAAAAACATTCTAAGAGAAAATCGTCTTACTAAGACGACTTTTTTTAAAAATCCATCTTAAAATCCTAAATTATTTTAATTTTTTTTAAAAAAAATTATATTCTAAAACGGTTATTTAAAAATTGTCTTAAAATCAAGTAACCGTCTTAGAATGTTGACATTTTAAGACGGTTATTTTCCTAGAAATTGTCTTAGAATGTGTAGTTTTTCTAAGACGGTTTTTTAATAACCGTCACAGAAAGTCAAAACTTTCTACAACGTTAGCTACAAAGACGGTTAAAAAAAACCATATAACAACACCAAGGTTCTAGTTTAACTCTCTCTCTCTCTCTCCCTTCTATTTTTCGTTTTTAGTTTTAGTCTCTCTTCTCTTTCTCTTTTATTTTCGTTTTTTACAATTCTAGTTCAGACTTTTAGTTTTATCAATAAAATTTTGTTCTCTATTTGATTAATGGAAGGCTAAGTCTGTAGCGTTGTTTTCTCTTGAGGACCAAGCACAGTTCTCTTTGAGGTTCTATTATTATTGTTAAATTCTGTTCAGTTTTTCCTCTTCACTAATTACTCTAAATTTGTTGCTATTAATTCATGCATGCTTAGTGCTTAATTAATTGTCTCTGTGCTTAATTTACGTTCATGCTTAATGATCGTTTATGAGTAATTGGTGTGTATGATGCTTAATCATATAATGAATGCTTTATGTTAAATTTCGCTTAGTAATTTAATTTAGGATTGGATTAAGTGGTTGAACTGATAAAGGATAAATTCTCGCAACCTAGGATAAGAGACTTGCTTGTGAATCAAGGGGAAACAACGTATTTTAATTCTGATAAATTCTAATTCAATTTTACTCGTTGTTTAATTTACAAAAGCAAACAACCCCCCCCCCCCCCCAATTTGTTACTATTTCCTACTATCTGTTATGAACATTTGGTGTATCATTACTCGGTGGGAAATGATCTAGGATCACTTCCTAGTTACTACATTTTAAAATTTATTTGATTCGGGGACGGGCCCGATCAAATTTGGCACCGTTGCCGGGGAGCAGTGTCCAAAGGTTCATAATAGCTAGTGTCGTATTAGTGTTTAATTCTTTCGTGTTTTATGTTTAATTGTTAGTGTGTGTGTTAGTGTTGTTTAATGTCTTGGTATTTTGTTTAGTGTGTGTTCTGTTTTAGTTTTTCTGTTAAGCGCTTCCCCTGTTTCAGTTTTCGGTGTTTTGTGGTGAATAGTGTTTTGTGATAGATTTAGCGACCACTTTTGCTTGCGGCAAAACAAAGTAGTAGTGGAAATCATGTAGCGACGGATTTTAGCAACCACCCTTGTTGAATTATTTGGGATTTTTTGTTTTAGTAGCTAGAGTTTTTATTTTTGGCTGAATTTTTTTGTGGTAACTTCTTTTAATCTATATTTTGTGGGAAAAATAGCTAGAGCCTTTAGTTTGGTCAGATTTGAAAGTTCCAAAAAAGTAGCAAATTTGATTTTTGTCAAAACTTCAAACGGCCATAACTTTTGCTCCGGTTATCAAAATCGCAATTATTGTATATGTATTTGGGGTAGAAAAAAATTTCCTATGCCGTGGTAGCCCGCCATAGGTCGGATGAGGTCTCCATCGTCCAAAAAAAGTGATTTTGTCAAAAGTTTTTTTAAGTATTATTCTCTTATTTTTCTTAACTTATCCTTTTTAGCTTATATAGTTAGACTTCGAATTTTCATTTGAAATTTTTTGTGCTATCTTCTCATCATTTTATAAGGTTTCTCACAAAATTTCAAGTCATTTGGATATCATTTAATGGTAGTTGTAGTTCAAACCTACACTGTACTTGCATAAGAAGGCAACTAATTGTGCATGTTGAATTTAGTGTATGACTAGAGGAAATTCATCTGACTTACAACCCTTTGATCCTGAGATAGATAGGACATTTCATAGATTAGTTAGACATCATTTGGTACCTTTTGAGCATCCTAAGCATTCTGTTATTGGTGATTTTGAGCATTCTGAGAACATGGCACACCCTCCACCCTGTGAGAGGACTCTAAGGGAATTGGTTGCACTTGATTTCACCTACGAAAGCTTGTGCATCCAATACCCTGATGAGGATGTCCCATATGTTCTTAAAACTGGACTGATCCATTTGCTTCCAAAGTTTCATGGTCTTGCAGGTGAAGACCCACACAAACATCTGAAAGAATTCCATATTGTCTGCTCCACCATGAAACCACCAGATGTCTAGGAGGATCACATATTTCTGAAGGCCTTCCCTCATTCTTTAGAGGGAGTGGCAAAGGACTGGCTATATTACCTTGCTCCAAGGTCCATCACGAGCTGGGATGACCTCAAGAGAGTATTCTTAGAAAAAATTTTCCCTGCTTCTAGGACCACGACCATCAGAAAAGATATTTCAGGCATTAGACAACTCAGTGGAGAGAGCCTATATGAATACTGGGAGAGATTTAAAAAATTATGTGCTAGTTGCCCTCACCACTAGATTTCAAAGCAGCTTCCCCTCCAATATTTTTATGAAGGACTCAGCAACATGGAGACAAGTATGATAGATGCTGCCAATGGTGGAGCCCTTGGAGACATGACCCCTGCTGAAGCTAGAAATTTAATTGAGAAGATGACTTCCAACTCTCAGCAATTCAGTGCCAAAAATGATGCTATTGTCATTAGAGGAGTGCATGAAGTAGCCACAAATTCATCAGGTGAGACTAAGAAGCTTGAAGGTAAACTAGATGTCTTGGTTAACCTGGTAACTCAACTGGCCATGAATCAAAAATCTGCACTTGTCGCCAGACTTTGTGGTTTATGCTCCTCTGCCGACCACCACACAAACCTTTGCCCTTCTGTGCAACAATCTGAAGCAATTGAACAGCCTGATGCTTATGCTGCAAACATCTACAACAGACCTCCTCAACCTCAGCAGCAAAATCAGCCACAACAGAATAACTATGACCTCTCCAGCAACAAGTACAATCCCGGATGGAGGAATCATCCCAACCTTAGATGGTCGAATCCTTCACAACAACAGCAACAACAACAACCTTACTTTCAAAATGCTGTTGGCCCAAGCAAACCATACGTTCCTCCACCAATCCAGCAACAACAGCAACAACAACAGCCCCAGAAACAACAAACAGTTAAGGCCCCTCCGCAACCTTCGCTTGAAGAACTTGTGAAGCAAATGACTATGCAAAACATGCAGTTTCAGCAAGATATCAAAGCCTCCATTCAGAGCTTAACTAATCAGATGGGACAGTTGGCTACACAGTTAAATCAACAGCAGTCCCAGAATTTTGATAGATTACCTTCTCAATCTGTCCAGAATCACAAAAATGTGAGTGCCATTACATTGAGGTCAGGAAAGCAGTGTCAAGGACCTCAACCAGTAGCATCTTCTTCATCCGCCAATGAACTTGCCCAACCTCACTCTACTCCAAAAAAAGATGATGACAAAAATTTAAAGAGTAAGTTACCTAACAATTTCTATGCAGGTGAATCTAAAGAGAAGCAGTATATCACTCTTCCATTCCCTCCAAGAGTAATTTCCAACAAAAAATGGAAGAGGCAGAGAAGGAGATCTTGGAAACATTTAGGAAAGTAGAGGTAAACATACCTCTGCTGGATGCAATAAAGCAAATTCCAAGATATGCTAAATTCTTGAAGGAGTTGTGCACTAATAAGCGGAAGCTTAAAGGAAGTGAAAGAATTAGTATGGGCAGAAATGTCTCCGCATTGATTGGTAAATTTGTTCCCCAAATCCCTGAAAAATGTAAAGATCCAGGTACATTCATCATACCTTGTATTATAGGGAACAATAAGTTAGACAATGCCATGCTAGATTTAGGAGCTTCTGTTAGTGTTATGCCTCTGTCTATTTTTAATTCTCTATCTCTAGGTCCTTTGCAGTCAACTGATGTGGTAATTCATTTAGCTAATAGAAGTGTTGCCTATCCTGCTGGTTTCATAGAGGATGCCTTAGTTAGAGTTGGTGAGCTGATTATCCTTGTTGATTTTTATATTTTAAATATGGAGGAGGGATTTTCTAAAGGATTAGTTCCCATCATTCTAGGCAGACCTTTTATGAAAACTGCTAGAACTAAGATAGATGTATATGCAGGAACACTATCTATGGAGTTTGGTGATATAACTGTTCATTTTAATATTCTTGATGCTATGAAATACCCATGTGAAGATCTTTCTGTATTTCGTGTTGAAATAATTGACCATATTGTTGATGAATACATGACTGATCTTCATTCTAATCTGCATGCCTGTCACTCTTCATGCATTAAATTTGAATTTGTACTTGATCATATGTCTGAATTTGATGCTGAGAGTGAATCTGAATTTGATATTAATTACATGTCTGCTGAAGTTTTACCTCTTGAGATTGATTTTATAGAGTCAGATAGAACTAACCATGTTTCAGGAAGTACACATACCTCTGACTTTCTTTATGAGGTACAGGCTGAGAAACCATCTCTTTCTACCACTATCCAGTCATCCACACCAGAATTGAAGCCTCTGCCATCAAATTTAAAATATGCTTACTTGGATGATAGCAAAAGTTTTCCAGTAATTATATTTACCACCCTTGTTGATGAGAAAAAGGAGAAGTTGTTATCAGATCTCAAGAAGCATAAGAAGGCTATAGGCTGGACCCTGGCGGACATTCTTGGTATTAGCCAATCCACATGTATGCATCGAATAAATTTAGAAGATGTGGCTAAACCAGTAAGACAACCACAGAGAAGACTCAACCCGGTGATTCTTGATGTAGTGAAGAAGGAGGTAACCAAACTTTTGCAAGCTGGAATCATTTATCCTATCTCTGATAGCCAATGGGTGAGTCCCGTCCAGGGAGTTCCAAAGAAAATCGGCCTCACCATGATAAAAAATGAGAAGGAGGAGCTGATTCCTACTCGGGTGCAAAACAGTTAGAGAGTATGCATCGACTATAGGAGGCTGAACCAGGTTACCAAAAAGGACCATTTTCCACTGCCATTCATTGACCAGATGCTTGAACGCCTGACAGGTAAATCTCACTATTGTTTCCTTGATGGTTTTTCTGGTTATATGCAAATCACTATTGTTCCTGAGGATCGGGAAAAAACCACATTCACCTGCCCCTTCGGCACTTTTGCCTATAGGAGGATGCCTTTCGGCTTGTGCAATGCCCCTGGTACCTTCCAGCGGTGCATGATTAGTATTTTTAGTGATTTTTTAGAAAATTGCATAAAGGTGTTTATGGATGATTTCACTATATATGGATCCTCTTTTGATGTTTGTTTGGATAGTCTAGAAAAGGTTTTGAATAGATGCACTAAAACTAACCTTGTTCTAAATTTTGAAAAATGTCATTTTATGGTTGAGCAAGGTATAGTTTTAGGCCACATTATTTCCAATAAGGGCATTGAAGTAGATCCTGCAAAAATTTCTGTTATTTCACAATTGCCTTACCCCTCTTGCGTGCGAGAGGTGCGATCTTTTCTTGGTCATGCAGGATTCTACATGCGCTTTATAAGAGATTTTGGCAAAGTAGCCCTTCCACTATCCAACTTATTGCAAAAGGAGGTGGAGTTTGACTTTAATGTTAAATGCAAAGTGGCTTTTGATTGCCTCAAAAGAGCACTGACTACCACCCCCATCATCCAGGCACTCGACTGGACAACCCCTTTTGAGCTTATGTGTGATGCATCAAATTATGCATTGGGGGTTTTCCTTGCTCAGAAAATTGATAAATTGCCTAGGGTGATATATTATGCTTCTAGGACTTTAGATGCTGCCCAAGCATATTATACTACTACTGAGAAAGAGCTACTAGCCATAGTTTTTGCTCTTGAAAAATTTCGTTCTTATTTGCTTGGTACTCGCATTATTGTTTATACTGACCGTGCAGCTTTAAAGTACTTGTTGCAAAAGGCTAATTCAAAGCCTAGGTTGATCTGATGGATGCTCTGGCTCCAAGAGTTTGACTTGGAGATCCGTGATAGGAGTGAAACACAAAATTTAGTTGCTGATCATTTGAGTCGGATCGAACATGTGTCTGATGAGGACTCACCCATTCGGGATGATTTCCCGGATAATTTATATATATTGTATAGTATTTCTGATTCTCTTTCTACTCCCTGGTTTGCTAACATTGTCAATTATTTAGTTGCTTATGTTTTTCCTCCCTTAGCATCTAAGGCCCAAAAAGATAAAATTAAAAGTGATGCTAAGCATTTTATTTGGGATGACCCCTACTTGTGGAAATTGTGCAGTGATTAGGTCATTAGACGATGCATTCCAGATCATGAGACTGACTCAGTCCTGCAGTTCTGTCATTCTTCCGCACCGGGAGGTCATCTGGGTGTTCAAAGGACAGCTCGCAAAGTTCTTGACTATGGCTTTTACTGGCCCACCATCTTTAAAGATGCGTGGAAGATTTGTAGCACTTGTGAGCAGTGTCAGAGAGCAGGAAGTGCACTTACATGGTGACAACAAATGCCTCAGCAACCTATGCTATTTTGTGAGGTGTTTGATGTCTGGGGTATAGATTTCATGGGCCTTTTTCCTGTATCTTTTGGTTATGTTTACATTCTCCTTGCAATTGATTATGTTTCAAAATGGGTGGAAGTCAAGCCCACTAGAACTAATGATGCTAAGGTTGTTATAGATTTTGTTAAATCTAATCTGTTTTGTAGGTTTGGAGTACCTAAAGCAATCGTTAGTGATCAAGGAACCCATTTTTGCAACAAATCAATGCATGCCTTGCTTAAAAAGTATGGGGTTGTCCATAGGGTATCCACACCATACCACCCCCAAACCAATGGACAGGCAAAAATTTCTAATAGGGAGATCAAGAGAATTTTATAGAAGATTGTGCAGCCAAGCAAGAAAGATTGGAGAACCAGGCTAGATGATGCTCTTTGGGCACATAGGACTGCCTACAAAGCACCCATAGGAATGTCTCCTTATCGGGTTGTCTTTGGAAAGACATGTCATCTTCTAGTGGAGATTGAGCACAAAGCATACTGGACAGTGAAGACTTGCAACTTCTCTATGGATCAAGCTGGTGAGGAAAGAAAGTTGCAACTGAGTAAGTTAGATGAGATCCGCCTAGAAGCCTACGAGAATGCCAAGTTCTACAAAGAAAAGACCAAGAAGTTCCATGATAGCATGATAATTAAGAAGGACTTCATGGTTGGGCAAAAAGTGTTATTGTATAATTCTAAGCTTGGACTCATGAGTGGTAAGTTGAGGTCTAAGTGGATTGGTCCTTTTGTTGTTACTAATGTTTTTCCTTATGGTACAGTTGAGATCAAAAGTGACTCTACAAACAAGAGCTTCAAGGTCAATGGACACCGACTTAAGCCATTCCTCACAAACCCTTCTTTAGTGGACGTAGTGGTGGAAGAGACTTCCTTACTCCACCCTACTCTTCCTCTACCATGACTTAGGGAGTTTTTCTTTTCCTATCTCCTTCTTTACTTTTATTACATTTGTCCGATTCTATTTGATGGTTTAATTACTTTTAATCTTTTAATTGTGCTACATTGAGGACAATGTGTTGTTTAAGTAGGGGGGAGTGTTCTTTGGTTTTGGTTTTGTTAGTTGTGTTAAATTAGTTTAATTTTGTTAGTTTTGTTGGGTTCTAGTTTAATTTTGTTAGTTTTGTTGTGTTAAATTTGCATGTTTGTCTTTGAATTATAGGATATGTTCAAGTAATGGGTAATTGTTCTGAAAATAAAAGTCTCTTGACATTTTGTGACTTGAAATTCTTGTTTTTCCTTTACATGTCATGATAGTTTTGAAAGTGATAAGTTTACCTTTGTGAGGATTCGAGCCATCCATCATCATAATCTTTTGGTGTGTTTTGCCCCATTGCTTGCTTGCATAATAGCCTTGGCTTGATTCTTGTTGATGCTTCCTAATTCACATGCATATTTGGAAATGATTTAGGCAATTTCGTTCTTATAAGCTTCTAGCCCAATGGACTTACCTTGAATTAATTCCTTTGATAGCCCCTTTGAACCTATTTTCCCCTTTCTTTGTTTTGAAGCTCATTACAAGCCTTAAGTGAAAAACCATGATATCACCTTACCCTTAAGGAATTTTGGAGCTTTGGAATTGTTTTGGGAATAAGCTGAGAATAAGTGTGGGGGGGGGGGGGGGGGGGTATGTTTCATTGGAAGATATGATTTTTGGCCATGCTTAATGTTTTATTTTGGCCATGCTTGATGTATATATATATTGCCTAGTTCTTTCTTTAATCTTCAATTTCGTATTGTTCAACCAAAAAAAAAAAAAATTCAGTTGCTGCAAATTCTGCAATTTCGTACTATTCAAAAAAAAAGAAGAAGAAGAAGAAAAGAAGTGAAGTTGAATAAATAAGGTCTTGATATGAGAACTTGATTTGGGAGCCATGGTTGATTTTGTTGATATTAGAGGCTTTGGGTTTACTACTTGTGCTTAATTTCCACTTATTCCCCATTGCTCCTCTATTCCTTTGGGATTTAGCTACTTATTCCATATTTTTTTTCCTACCTTGTCCTTGGCCCATTACAACCTTTAAAGACCTTTTGATCCTTATATGCATGTGTTGTCAAGTCGTTTGTCAATTTTAGAATTTTGCCAAGTCTATGTGGTGTTTGTTTTCATGGGTGCTTCGAGAGTAAACAGTAGCCTAGACACTTGAGAGATAGAGTGTATATCTTGTGAGGCTTAATCATTTTTCATTATTGAGCTGATTAACTATTTTGCCATGATTGGGTTGCTTGGATGATTTTCACGAATGTCTTGACTCTTTGGATCTCTTCATGTTAAATGTTACCCATTCCTTTCATTCCTTGATGTTCATTGAGAAATATGTAAATGTTTTTGTTTGTCTCTCTTTGATATCCTTGGATTTTGTTCTTTATTTCATTTTGCCCAGGAGTGCAAAAGGCTAAGTATGGGGGGTTTTGATGTGCCATTATTTTCTCCTATTTCTTAACCCTTTTTGCACCATTTTAAATACTGATTAGTCTTAATTGTCAAATTTATGAGGCAGTTTTATTATTTGGGCCCATTAAGCTAATTTGATGTTTTTAATCTAATTTCAAGAATTAATGAAGCATTGGGCTTGAATCCAGAATTGGGCTTGGACTTGAAGAGGGCAGAATAATTTATCGTACAAAATTAGATCTTATCTTATCTTATCTAGATATTATTTAGATTTGATCTCATCTAGATATTATTTCATCTAGATCTTATCTTATCTTATCTTATCTAGATTTGATTTGATTTTACTTATGGGCTTGGATTTAAAACAAATTTGTAAGCTTTGGGGCTAAAAAAACTATATAACAACACCAAGGTTCTAGTTTAGCTCTCTCTCTCTCCTCTCTCTCTTCTATTTTTTGTTTTTAGTTTTAGTCTCTCTTCTCTTTCTCTTTTATTTTCGTTTTTTACAATTCCAGTTCAGACTTTTAGTTTTATCAATAAAATTTTGTTCTCTATTTGATTAATGGAAGGCTAAGTCCGCAACGTTGTTTTCTCTTGAGGATCAAGCACAATTTTCTTTGAGGTTCTATTATTACTGTTAAATTTTGTTCAGTTTTTCCTCTTCACCAATTACTCTGAATTTGTTGCTATTAATTCATGCATGCTTAGTGCTTGATTAATTGTCTCTGCGCTTAATTTACGTTCATGCTTAATGATCGTTTATGAGTAATTGGTGTGTGTGATGCTTAATCACATAATGAATGCTTTATGTTAAATTTCGCTTAGTAATTTAATTTAGGGTTGGATTAAGTGGTTGAACTGATAAAGGATAAATTCTCGCAACCTAGGATAAGAGACTTGCTTGTGAATCAAGGGGAAGCAACGTATTTTAATTCTGATAAATTCTAATTCAATTTTACTCGCTATTTAATTTACAAAAGCAAACACCCCCCCCCCCCCCCCCCCAATTTGTTACTATTTCCTACTATCTGTTATGAACATTTGGTGTATCATTGCTCGTTGGGAAACGACCTAGGATCACTTCCTAGTCACTACATTTTAATATTTATTTGATTCAGGTACGAGAGGGATCAATGATTCATGGACATATGCATTTGTACTTATGACTCGAGAATGAAGTGATATTTGGTGATTGTGTAAAGGTTTTCATATGAATAGTGTTGATGTTTTTTTTTGTTTAAATTCCTCTTGAGATGAATTTGTATTATTTGAGTATCTTCTTTATATGTTATGTTTCTTTTTAAAATGATTTTACCTTTGCATTTTTGTTGAACTGTGATGATTGTGTTACTCGACATGAGAGTAGACATTGATGTAGCTTTTGAGGAGCATGCCACTCATGGTTGAGGTGTATTTATTGGTGGCCTTAGTGGCAAGATCTAACACTTAGCCATTTTATTTATGTTTCGTTTAAGTGGGGGACAATCTTAGGGATTAGATATGATTATGAATCTTATTGTATTTATTCCCTTAAGGGATCCCTTGAGTTTTATTTTGACTACCTTGAGATATTTTAATGTTGTAGTGCTTTGAGGCACAATACCTTTATGTTTTATAACTTAATGACATTTTATCTATGATGGTTAGATGATATTCTTAGAATTGCAAAAAATCATGAGCATTTTCATTAATTAAATTAATTCAATAGTTTTTGAAAAGACTTAAAATCAATCTTTCCGCATGATAGTTTTAATGTTCATGTAATGACATCCTAGGTTTTTACATTCAAGGTCTATATAAGGACACAAATATGAAAAAACAACTTGCAAGAAAGGAGTGCCAAATAGAGAAGGTAAGGTCAGAAAAGAGTCAATGAAAAATACCTTTATTGGAAGAATCCTCCTTAGGCATAACACTCCATATTAAAGCCAAATCCACAAGAATGTCTATATACACCTTCATTAGAGGATCCTCAGTTAAAAATATCCCAAAAGGGTGTAGTGTCCATTACTTTAGGATAGAGGAAAGAGCTCAGAAGAGTAATCAGAGGATTACTACTTCTAAAGTTGTGTGTGAATAGAGCAGGTGTTGTGTAAGTCCAATAGTTGTTGTTATTGATGGTGTGAAGCCTCTAGAGGATTTTTCAAAGAATACTTTGGTAGAGCTTGAAAAGGCTTAGAGAATAGGGTGGGGTTGCTTGCAAAGGCAATCAAGGAATATTGAGTGGAACCTTCAAAGGTTTAAAATACTGGGTTGTGGTTTTTTCTACAAAAAACAAGCAATGAATAGTAAGAGGAACCTACAGAGGTTTAGAATACTAGATTACGGTTTTGTTGGCAAAGGTAAGCAAAGAATACTGAGTGGAATGTGCAAAGATTTTGAATATTGGGTATAGAAGAAAGAATTCCACAATTGTGTGCTTAGTCTTAGTGGAAAAAAGCCTACAAGTATAGGTGTTGGGCTTAGCCTTGTTTTATAAAAGCATAACTCTAATATTTTATCTAAAGGTTTTTACAAAACAATTTTAAAGTTCAAAAGTAGCATATACTTTGCATTTGAAAAAAAGAAAAAATTTGTTGATAACTTGGAATTTATATATCAGGCTATTACTTTATCCAAGTATTTAAGAAGGAAAGCCTTGCTCCTAACATAACTTCTGTGATGCCCTTTACCCCTCACATATATGTACTAATAATAAAAGGAATAAGAAATTAGAATTAATTAAAAGTTTTTAAAACACATTTAAATACAAGCCATTCAAAAGGGTAAACGGCTCACATCCACTTTTCTAAAATCATAATAAAATTTGTCCAAATAAATAATAAATTATCTCGGCTCAAAACAAAGTCGTCCAAGACTTCATGCAATTAATATAGAAACCTATACCCCAATGTCACATCCTATGAGAGCATTGTGTTCCTATGTCCTCTAGCATGAGGTTCTTCATAGTCATTCACCTAACCATTTTCTCTCACGAACACAAAGTTCGAGATCATCACAGGATCCAAACACAAATAGCACACGGGGAGTGAGTTATCACATTCCTAACTAATAGAGAGAAACAAGATAACATGTAGGTATAAATATCATATAAACAAAATACAACTTACTTAAGCATAACTCATGTTATTTCACCACTTTACCGCGCAACATCACATCACAACACCACACGTCTCATTCATTTTCACAACATTCACGTACTCAATGATCAAAACACAATATCACTAAATTAATCAATATCGATCAATACACAAGCGTTATGCAACAGATACACTAAGACTCAATCCTATATGCAATGTGGTACCATGTCAGTGAAAAACCTCGTTGGGCGCCTAGGAGTACATAATAAGACAAACCACACACTAGTAAGTCAAGTCATTCTCACTAGGTAAAATCATAGGGAGACCAGTCAAGGTCACGCTATTTTGCGAGATTGCTCCAACCATGTGGGATCGGTACAGGCTTAAAGGAGCACTCAAATCGGGTGTATTTACCCCTAAGGCCTACACTCCGAAGATTCCATCAAGGCCTCTCCCTCCTGATTCAGGTCCAACCCAGAAAACATTTTAGCACACAGACTCTATCTATGAATTGTACAAAACACACGACTCCTCAATTGTTCTCAAAATAGTTTTATCTCGTCGCACTTGTGATTAAACTCGTTGGGTCCCCACAGTGGTTCCCATTACAATACTCGTCGCACATTAACTCGTCGCCCTTAAAGGGTCTTAGCATTAACTCGTCGCCCTTAAATGGTCTTATAGTCGTGTGATTGTACAATTTATAGCTCACAACTCAATTCACACAACATCTCAATGCACTAATATATTACGAGTCAATGCATACTTAATTTATCACATATATTCGGTCTCAATCACAATGGTATAATCCCAAAATAGCATGTTATCACACCTGATGAATCATACACACTTTACCTATGAACTATGCAATACACACAACTACTCAATTGTTTTCAAAATCATTTTAACTCGTCATGCTTGTGATTAAACTCGTCGGGTTCTCACAGTGGATCCCATCATAATACTCATCGCCCTTAAAGGGTCTTACAATTGTGTGATTGCACAGTTCATAACTCACAACTCGATACACACATCTCATCTCAATACATGTATTTCACCATTCATCACAGGTTCAATTTAATACATACTCACAATTTGAATCACCATTTCATAATCTCAACATAACAATTTATACAAAAGGTTTATCACAACATGGAGAGTAAAACCTCTCAAATAATTTCACATAATTATATCAAAATCAATTAATTAAAATCATGGGTCAAAACACAAAAACATCAAGAGCACCCAAATTTATCAATCAATTCTCATCAAAACATCAATTGGTATGTAAAACAAAACAATATTGTATTTATAATCGTAAAGGAAAAATTATAATTTAATAAACATCCCAAAATAAATCCCAATTTAATCCTCTAAGGATCCCTACACATGTTCATTCTAACCGCAATTGCGATAAACTCATCCCTTACCTCTAAGCGGGCTCACGTGTGTATTGTGACAGCAATAGCGGTATCTCCAATGGTTTCCTGAGATTCCTCAAGCTTTTCCTCTGACTGCTCTGACAGGGTTCCCAAATGTTAGAGAGAAGGAGAAGGGATTGAAGCCTTCATTCCACTGTCTAAGTGCGATGAGTATTTCCCCATCCACATATGTTCTGTTTCAAATCCCAACGGTAAAGATGTGTGGAAATTAAACGCGAACCATATATCAATCTTTCACAACAATCTAACGGTTAACGAGTCCGGGATCATGGTTTTACTGAGACAATTCTGGGTTTCTATGGGAAAAGAAAACGCTACGATGCAAAGGGTATTTCTCTCAGCTCATATATTTTTTCTTAATTCCCAATGGTGAGAATGTTCGAAAATGAGTTCCGTACCTGGTGCTCAAATTTCACAATGATCCAACGGCGAATGAGTTTGAGATCATCATTTTTCTGAGACGGTTTTGGTGATATATGAGAAAAAGAGAGGGTTTTGGGGGAATGAGAAAGGAAAACGAAATTGAGAGAAATAGGAGGCGTAGAGAGTATCGTCAGTCTGAAAACTAACCTAAGATGCCTCTATTTAAATATAGGGTACTCATAGCATATTATTTACTCTATTTATTTATTTTTATTATTTTATAAAAAGAACTCTATTTTATTTCCTATCAAATAAATAAATCAAATATTTTTTTTCTTCAAACCATTATTTTAATACAACTATTTCTCTTTATTTATTTAATTATAAAAACCTCATCATTTTTTTTAAAAATATATTTATTTACAAATAGAAATCCTTTTTAAATTAGTCTATAAAAAATAGAAACAAGTGTTTTTGTGCAAGAAGAGCGTCGTCAGTTTGTGTGCCATTATTAACCCCATTCTAATGACCAATTGATCCATGTTTATTGACTTCCTCGACACTAAGGAATGACTAATTTGGCTTGACCTAGAGATCTTAAAGTTGCATAGATTATTTGAATTGAACCTAATAGCATAAATCAAGGATAAAATATAGAATAAGCGTGAGATAGTAATTCCATATTAATTCGAATCAACCCATATGCTCCATTTTTAATAATATTCCAGCTAAAAGCATACAAGTGTTGTAATAGGCCCCTTCTTTCAAAAGGTTTTGACAAATACCTTTTGGTTAGCATTATCCACTTGCACTATAGCACTATTAAATTGAGCGAAAGAGTGTATTAATGACTCACCTTGTTGCCATCTGATGTCAAACAAGTTTGCAACCTTAATGAACTTCAATTTGTTAGCTACAAATTGAGATGAAAACTGCCTGGTCAATTCACAAGTTAATAATTGAGCATGAAGGCATACTAGAAAACCATTCTAGCATCATTCCTTTGATCCTCAAACATCTTACAATTGACTACATCATCTTTCTCTCTTATATATACATGTCTAGAAGGCTTGCAAATGTGCGCGGTAAAAAAATGTCAATGTTAAGCTCTCTATAGTTTTGAGGGATCATCACCTTTTCAATCTCTTTCGAAAATAATTACTCGTGAAGGAGAATAGGTCAAATTTCTTTCTCTTGGTCATTATTTTCCTCATTGTAATGTTGAATCCAAAACCCTTTCTATTTTAATTATGACAAACCTTCTAAACACAAATCATAAGCCTTTTGAATTTATGCCTACAAATGAGTTTGCTTAAGTGTATTAAAAAAAGAATGATATGTAAAGAACAACAACTAAAGTAAACTCAGGGCTGACATGAGTCATTTAGAAAGGATGACAAGCTTCAAAGCTCAAAAGAAGACTTAAATTATCCTTGGTTGTGTACTGCAACAAATTCCATATGCTCACTGGATGAGGAGAAAACTTCAAATCATATGAAGGAATCAACAACAAAAGGACAAGAATGAAATAGCAAGAAACACACTAAAAGAGGGGAGGGGTGAATAGTTTGTATATCAAAAATATAAAATTTTGCTATATAAAAGAGAATATAGATAGCAATATATTAAAACCAGGTCATCCACTAAAGATAGAACTAGTATATAATGAAGATCAAAATGTTCCTTCAGTGACAGATAAAAGAAAGTTTTCTAAAACATTTTATCAACTAAACACTTGGTGTTAAAAGGTGATTGAAAGTGCTATAAGAATTCTTAATAAATCGTCATGGAAAGAAGTAGAAACACTTGATTTATATAGGTTCACTCAACCTGAGCTACGTCTTGTTCTCCTTTACTGACTAGTGAAAGGTTCCACTAATCAAAACTTCATTACAAAACAAGTATTCTAACCTGTCACTCCTGACTTTACAAGTATTCTTATATACCACTTCTAGTACCTTCTTAGACTCCCCCTGAATCTAAGAACCCAAATATTGGTTAACACTAAGTCACTCTTGGATTTCGCAAATAAGTTTTTGAATGAATACAAGTATTCTTAAGACTTAATGAGTGAATAAATAGTTAAGCACAAATACAATATAACTTTGCTTCGCAAAGAATAAGCTAATGAAAAATATGTATTATTTGTCTAGTGATTTTAGCAGAGCTTAGCTTCGAGTATTTTCTTGCTCTCTTGTAATCTTTTTTGTCAATTGCTTCCTCAATGGAGATGACCTTTTATAGACTTCAGTGAAAGATCCATTACAGGACTATTGTTGATTCCTTGAAAGGATCGTTGTCTCACATTGAAGGATAAGGCAATGTGTCATGCTCTGAATGGAGAGGAATGGCCCATAGTACAGAAAATGCCATGTGCTTTTTGTCTATAGCGAAAGCGACCTTTAAGGGAATATTTCGTGAAACCTTCTATACTCTTATATACTGTCATTTCTTAAATTCAAACGTTAGCAATTTAAAAATAAGAGAGGCAAATAAAATTCGAATAAGACATAACATGTGCACTTCCCTTTTTCGTTATACTCAGTCTTTGAGAGTGGATGCTCAAGTTTCCCAAATGACAATATGTTATACTGATTTACACAAGGGTGGACACTCTCTGGATATAGCATGTGGGACGCTAGTTAAAAATAGAGCATTCTTTCTATGATTGTGGATGATACTGAATGTTTTAAACTTCTTTAACACTATGATTTTGTCCACTTACTAAAACTTATTAGAATATAAATAATTTATACTAATTGTTATGCATAAAAATCCAAGGTGGATGAGATGAGTGGTTGTCCAGACCTAACAATCTCTTCCGTTTTTATGATGACAAACAATATAAATTTTGATTTATAAAAATAATCAAAGATTGAAGAGAGAGATAAGAATGTTGTAAAAGCAAAGATATCATGATGTTTTGATGATGCCAAAGAAATGCGCTTCTCAAGTTTGATCCAAAACAAGACTCCAAGAAATCCAAGATAAATGATGAAGTTGGGATGATATTAGAAGTGGGGAAATCTTTGGGGGTGAACATCATAGGTGAGGAAGAGGACATGGTGCAAAACACTATTGGGCTTGAAAAGAGAGATGCAACTAATAGAGGTAAATTAAGTGGCTCAATGAGGAGGGGAAATCATGAAAAGTGTCAATGAAGGTGCTAGCATATAACATTAAGGGCATTGGGGAAGAATAAAGTTAAAGTTCATTTGTGACTTGGTTAGAAAAAAAGAGGTTCAATTGTTTTTTTTTTTTTTTGCAAGAAACAAAGAAAGAAGACATTAGTAAGGAACTATGTTTTTTCATATGGGGGGGGGGGGGTCTAGAAGTGAAGTGGGTGATGTCTCCTTCTTTAAATCTAGTTGGGGGATTGTTATGCTTATGGAGTAATAATGCTTTTGTTTTACAAAACCCATTTAGTGGTAATGGGTTTATTTATTTGTAAGGTATTTGGAATGAAGGTAATAGACAAGTCATTATTGTTAATGTTTATTCACCTTGTGATATGGAGTGGAAGAGAGGTCTATGACTTAAGCTGAAAAATATTAAAGCATCATCAAATAACTCTAGATGGTGTGTCACGATATATTTCAATGCAATTAGGAAGCGTGGAGAAATACTTGGTGTGAATCAAGTTTCACAAGGAGGAAGAGAGCTGGTATAGTTCAACTAATTCATAGAAGGCATGGAACTTATTAATGTGCCTTTGGTAGGGAAGACATTCACTTGCTTCCTGACTAATGGAAAAGCAAAGAGTCGAATTGATAAGGTATTGATTTCTAAAGAATGGTCGGAGAGTTGGCATGATAGCACTTGATTTTCGATAAGAGATTTCAATGGGTGGTGAAGGAGGCTTGGTTGAAGAAAAATGTTGTTGGATGGGGAGCTTATTTACTTAAAGAAAAACTAAATAGGGTTAAGGAGGTTTTGAAAAAATGGTACAAGGAGGAATTTGGTGTCTACAAAGGAGATGACAACTAATACTAGATGAATTTAACGCTTTAGATGTGTTAGAGGAGCAAGGAGGTTCGAGTGAAAAAGATTTCAAGAAAAGACTCCAACTACGAGAATATTTTTGGAGATTGAATAAATTTAATGAATCTTTGTTATGCCAAAAGTCAAGAGTGAGGTGGTTAAAGGAGAGTGATTGCAACTCAAAGTACTTCCATTCTATTAGAAATTAGAAGTGAAGGAAAAGTTTGTTGAAGGGATTACATGTGGATGGAGAATGTGTGGAGGAACCTTCTAGGGTAAAGTTGGAAACAATGATTACTTTGCCAATAGATTTATGGAGGACTCTTGGGTAAGACCAAAGTTGGATGGGGTACATTTCAAACATATATCCTTTGATTATAAATGTTTGCCTATTACGGATTTCAGAGAAGATGAGGTAAAGGAAGCAATTTAGGATTATGGGAGCTTAAAAAGTCCCAACCTGGATGGTTTCAATTCTCTATTCTTTAAGGAATTTTGGGATTTGTTTAAGGTTGATGTCATAATATTTGTGAGGGAGTTCCATAGATTTAGAACCCTTCCACATAGTGCAAATTCATTTTTCATTGCTTTAATAGTAAAATGCGAGAACTTTCAAGGCTTGGGGGACTTTAAACCGATTTCTTTTATTGGAAGATTGTATAAAATATTGGCTAAATTACTAGCTAATTGATTGAGAAGGGTGTTGGAATGGGTTATTGACCAAAGTCAAAGTGCCTTTCTTAGGGAAAGACAACTTTTAAATAGTGTCTTGATAGCTAATAAGGCAGTAGATGAAGCTAAGAGAAGAAAGAGGAAGTACTTTGTTTTCAAGGTAGATTTTGAGAAGGCCTACGACTCACTCTCATCTGGATTCCTACGACTCATGCTTGGGAGGATGGTATTCCATGAAAGGTGGATCCTTTGGATCAAAGGGTGTTTACAATCCTTGTGTTCTTTGGTTTTGGTGAACGAGAGTCTTGCACAAGAGTTCAAATGTTATAAAGGTTTGCACCAAGGTGATCCTTTGACACCTTTTCTTTTCCTTATTGTAGTGGAAAGGTAAAGTGGTTTAGGGAGACAATCTAAAGAAAAAAATTGTTGGAGGGATTCAAAGTGGGAGAGAAAGATTGTAAAATTAGCACCCTTTAATATGTCAATGACACAATTTTCTTTGGTGATGTTAATTTAAAGAATGTGTTCACTATCAAAACCATTTTGAGGATGTTTGATTTGGCATCTTGTTTGAGAATGAATTTTTTTCAAGAGTTCTTTTCGGGGGTATTAGTGTGAAGAGTAGTGTGGTGGAAAGATATGTGGATTTGTTTGTTAGACAAATGACCTCAATAACTTAAGAGGAGGGTGAATTAAGTTTCAAAATTTTCCCACTAACAAACTTTAATCCCCTCTTTAAATGATATATGACATATTTAATATGCAGAAAAAGAAGCAACAATCAATTTAATCAATTTTCTTTAAGCGTGCAAGATAAAAATTGATTGCAATAATATAAATGAGATAAGGGAAGAGAGAATTTGCAAACTCGATTTATACTGGTTCGGCCACTTCCTGTGCCTACGTCCAGTCCTCAAGAAACCCACTTGAGATTTCTAGTATCCTTGTAAAACTCTTTTACAACTTCTGAATCATCTAGGGATCCCTCTCCCCTTATGTTAAGGAAACTCACAATCCAAGAGACACACAACCTCTTGGTCACAATAATTTTTAGAAGTACGAAAGTTTTTCTCTCTTTTAGAGAAGAATGATACAAGTTGAAGATCTTAGAAGAATCCTTAATTGATTTGCAAGTGTTTGGCCAAGGTTTGATTTTGAGAGAATAAGACAATGAGGTTCTGAAAAACTCTCTTAAAAACTTTCGTAGATAAGTCACATATTTATAGGCCCTTGGTGACTTTTCAAAAATTCATGAAGGGATGTGACTTTTTAGAGCAATTTTAAAAATTTCCTCACTGGTAATCGATTACAGATCTTTGGTAATCGATTACACAGTTACAAAATAAGGAGTCATGACTTTTTATTTGAATTTCAGGAGTTTCGTTACTGGTAAACGATTACTGTTAATTTAAAATTCAAATTTCAGACTTCCTGAAAGCTTTTTAAAACCAATTGTGCTTCTGGTAATCAATTACAACTCCTGCTAATCGATTACCAGTGAAAAGTTCCTTTTTCAGAAATGTAGAAAATATTTAAAAAACTTTTTATAAGTAACTAAAAAATTATGTTAAAAAGGCTAAACCTTTTCAATCATTAAGAGATTTTTTTAACAAAAAGGACTAAAGTGAATCTTTTCTCTTGATCTTTTGTTTACTTGATCTTGATTTGGACTTGAAGTAAACTTGAGTTGCTTCTATCTTTGGCATCATCAAAACCTTTATACATATGTGTCATACCCTAATTTTGTCCGGGGACCATCCGTTGTTGGGATGCGACCCTTGTTTATCCACTTCGTGGTACTTGGCACCCATCGTTAGGCAATTCGTGAAGTTTCGTGACGTGCCGAAAGTCAAAAGAAGGCATCGTAGCACAATCCGTGAAGTTCCGCGACATGTCGGAAATTAAAAGGAAGTGTTAGTGCGCAATCCGCAAAGTTTCGTAACATTCCGGAAGGCAAAGAAGGGATGGTTACGTAATCCGTAAGGTTTCGTAACATTACGGAAAGAAAGCAAGCATCGTTACGAAATTTGTAAAGTTTCGTAACATTACGGAAAATGAATCACCAAAAAAGGGCAGGGGGTGTACTTAGTAAAAATGGGGATGCAAATAGCAACCAGGCCCACTTGGGCCTTCTAGAAAATTCCTCCAGAAGGCGGTTGCTTCTGGTGGAAGCAACCTAGCTCGCCTAGGTGAGCTGGGTGGCAAGCATCTCCCCCATTTTTCTATAAATAGGGGGAGAAGTGAAGAGGAAAATTGTTCAGCCCTCCTGGTAATTCGAGAATCACTTGAAATTGGTGAAAAAAATTGGTTCCGTGAAGAAAATCCAAGCCAAGGCGCTTCCGTAACATTTCCGTGGGGATTTTCGCGAAGATTTTCAATCGTTCTTCATCCGTTCTTCATCCGTTCTTCGTTCGTTCTTCGGTCTTCAACCGGTAAGTTCTCGAAACCGAACTTTTCAATTCATTCTATGTACCCTTAGTGGTCCTCATTTGTTTTCGCGTGCTTTTATTTTCATTTCGTTTACTTTCCGTACCCCCTTTTGACGTGCTTCTATCATTTACTTAAGTCATTTTCTCGCCTAATCAAAAAATAAAATAAATTTCCACCGATCATTCGAATTGTAACTTCCGTTAATTTCTGTTAAAATGAAATCCGACCGTTCGGTCATGCCGTAACCACGTTGGAAACCAAAAAGAGGTAAAATAATAATATAATAATCAAAAATATCTTTTAGTAAAATAAACCAAAAAAATCAATCGGACGTTTCTCTTTGGGATTTTTCTTTCTTAATTGAACCGACTAGTAACCAAAGTGAAACTAAGGCTAAAAATCAAAAACCAAAACTTTTGTCATCGCCTAAAAAAGCCATTTTCAAAGGTCCAACGCCTTGAAATGGTCTTTCCCGCTTTTATTAGTTAAGTGTAGGTTTCTAAAGGCCTAAAATCAACACGTAACTTTACTACCTCTTTCAAAAATAAAGAGAACATTAATGGTCCAATGCCTTAATGTCTTCTCTCTTTTCAAAAGAATCGAAAGTTTGTTTAATGGTCCAACGCCTTAAATGACCTTTCATTCAATAAAAACATGTCTTGCAAAAAGGATAAAGACAACTTTAACCAAACACGTTGTTCACAAAGAACTACGTAGGTCTGATTTCCTTATCGCAATTAAGGAATACGTAGGAGCAAGGGAAACCCCCTCGTCGACCGCAAAAAGATAAAAAATATAAAAAGTACAAAAAGAAATAAAGACGTAAAAGGGAACATAGAAATTGAAGTCATGTTTGCACATTTAATTAAAGGCTGCCGTCTCTTGTGACGAACGCGTGGGGTGCTAATACCTTCCCCATGCGTAAGTACAACTCCCGAACCTTTCACTCAAAGTTCGTAGACCATGTCTTTTCCGGTTTTTCTGACGTTTTCCTCAAATAAAAGTTAGTGGCGACTCCGCGCGTATTCCTTTCTTGGAACACGCACCCGTGGGTCACGCGTCGCCCTCCCGCCGAAGGGTAGGTTGCGACAGTTGGCGACTCCACTGGGGACAATTTTTAGAGAGTTAGGCCATTTAATCTTATGCAATGTTTTATCATGACTTTCTCCTTTGTTGGTTTCCCTTTATTTGTCTTATGTTCTTGTGTATATAAACTCTTTGTTGCTTTTAGTGCGTTTTAAAATGTATGCATGAGGTAAATATTTATTCATTTGATGCACACAAACACCAACACTATTTGCACACACGGTGAGTTGAAAAAAAGTGCCCTATACCCGGGTTCATGGGAACATAAGGAGTGGAGGTGAATCTGTGATCATGCTAGGTCTCCGACTTGCTTGATTACAGTGAACCCTCGTCTAGAGTTTTTCTCTTTGAAAACATATTGTTGCTAGTAGTCCCTACTGCTGCAATATGTCCTTCGAATGGGATGATACCTCTAGAGACCATCAAGAGAGATATGACCACCTTGGGGATTATCACTAAAAGCCTAGTTAGCTCCCTCCCATATAGGTCCCTTGAATAGGGGCACGAAGCGGACACGCTGCGTGCCATTTTTTCACATTGCCATGCATAAGTATCATGTACCCTTTGTTTATGTATGTTTGTGAATATTGTCGTGCTATGTATATCCCCGTATTGTACCTTTCGCATATGCATCATGCGTGGGTTCCGTCTTAAATCCCCTCTCTTGGGGGAAACCAACAAAGGGTCCGTGTCACCTTCTTAAATACATACGTTGGGCACTTCACTACCCCAAGACGTTGTATCTAAAAAGGAGACAATTTCCCCGGGCTCCTGTATTCATAAATTGCATCTGTCTCATGTGCATTTCTGCATGCATTCATCCATTCCACCCATGATAGATGTCGGAGTTTAGATTCGCATCGGATTTTTGTTTCACTTTAGTAAACATGGGGACAAATCAAACTGGCAAAAGGTTTTATCAAGTCAAGATTAAGGGCCTAGATATCACCAGCATTAAGGAGTTGGGGCAGTTGATGGGACCTCTCCAAATGCAAGCCTTCCGCAAGACGTACGGAAAGATCTTAGATTTGACCATAGCAGAGATATCCACAGAAGCCATCGCATCACTCACCCAATACTATGACCAGCCCTTGAGATGCTTCACGTTTGGAGACTTCCAATTAGTACCGACTGTTGAAGAATTTGAGGAGATTCTAGGATGTCCTCTTGGGGGAAGGAAACCATATCTTTTCTCCGGGTTTCTTCCCTCCTTGAGCAAGATTGCAGTTGTGGTCAAGGATTCGGCGAGAGGATTGGACCGCGTAAAGCAAACTCGAAACGGCATAGTGGGCCTACCGCGGAAGTACTTAGAAGGCAAGGCGAGGGATATGGCAAATCAAGAGGAGTGGGTCCCATTTATGGATGTATTAGCATTGCTAATCTTTGGGGTTGTCCTTTTTCCAAACGTGGATGGTTTGGTGGACCTAGCCGCGATTGATGCTTTCCTTGCATATCACCATAGCAAAGAGAGCCCGGTGGTAGCTATCTTGGCAGACTTATTTGACACATTTGACCGAAGGTGCGAAAAGAGTAGTGCACGGATCGTCTGTTGTTTACCCGCTCTTTGTGTATGGTTGGTGTCACACTTATTCCAACAAGACATAAGGCATCCATGTCCGCTCTGAAGCCATCGCTCGTGTGTCGAGAAAAGAAGAGTAGATTGGGACCAACATTTGGCTGGGATAGGAGGTAGAACAGTCAATTGGTTTCCATGATGGAAAAAAGGAAAGGAGGGTGTTCTCTTCTCATGTGGAAGCTACCCAAACATCCCGTTGATAGGAACGAGGGGTTGCATTAACTACAATCCCGCGCTTGCTATAAGACAGTTAGGGTACCCCATGAGGGGAGCATCGATGGAAGAAAGCCTGTCTCCTTTCCTTGTGAGAGATTTTGGCGCGCAGAACTTCAAGGTTATACAAAGAGTCCATAAGGCGTGGGAAAACCCGTTAAGGAAAGATAAAGAACTTAGGGGTATTTGTAATGGCATCATTGGAGGTTATCATGAATGGCTGAAAGTTCGTACATGAGATTTAGATTGGCTTGCCAAGCTAAAGATTATCAACGAAGAGAACTTCGAGGCTACGGAAGAGGATGAAGAAGTCCGAGCTCTGAAAACTGAACTAGGAAAAGAGAGACTTGCCAAAGAAAAATTCAAGTTGGCCGCTACAGACATCCGGAAAGAGTGTGCCGGGTTACGAGAAGAAAATGCAGTTACCGCAAAAGCCCTTGAACAAGAAACCAAGAGGGCTCGCAAGGAAGAGCATGGCCATGACAAATTCCGTGGAGCATTGTGGGGCAACAACAGTGAGCTCAAGCTTCAAAGGGAAGAGAGAGACCGATCACGAGCACATAGCATGGTCTTAAAAGAAGAGTTAGCCGCTTGCTCAAGGTCCAAAAGGAACTTGACTCAGCGTTTGTGCGAGATAGAGACCAACATGTTAGCTATCATTACCAAGTACCAAGAAGAACTAAGTCTAGCCACGACCCATGAGCATAGGGTGGCGGACGAGTATGCCCAAGTGTACGCAGAAAAGGAGGCTAGAGGAAGGGTGATCGACTCATTACACCAAGAGGCAACCATATGGATGGACCGATTTGCTCTTACCTTGAACGGGAGTCAAGAACTTCCCTGATTGCTAGCCAAGGCCAAAGCGATGGCGGATACCTACTCCGCCCCCGAGGAGATCCACGAACTTCTCGACTATTGTCAGCATATGATAGATTTAATGGCCCATATAATTAGGAACCGCAAGGGAACTTGTATTGTCACTCAGATCTTGACTAGTTATAAACTTTTTGAATAAAATGAGTTCATCCCATGTTTTTACTCCAAAAGTCAGTGCAAATCAAATCACCCATGCATTCTATCCCTAGCATACATTCATAATTTTTACCTACTCCTCACGTTTGGTTTTTCTAGGAAGAACACCATAACTAAACGCGCCCCAAGGCATCCCTATCGCACCAGATCCAAATCTAGAACGATGGGTGATCAAGAGGAGACACAGGAACAGATGAAAGCTGACATGTCGGCTTTGAAAGAACAAATGGCTTCTATGATGGAGGCCATGCTAGGAATGAGGCAACTCATGGAGAAGAACGTGGCCACCGCTGCCGCTGTCAGTTCGGCTGCCGAAGCAGACCCGACTCTACTAGCTACCGCGCACCATCCTCCCCCAAATACGGTAGGACGAGGAAGGAACACACTGGGGCACAGCAACAACCCCCATTTGGGATACAACTAAGCGGCTTACCCTTATGGATTGCCGCCCAATTACTCGCCGCCAGTCATGCAAGATGATGCGGGTCATATCTCTTCTCCCATCCTCGAAGTGGAGCCTCCTCGACAACCCGACGAGGTCCACGAAGATCATCAAGAGTATGCCCAAAGGGATGTCGAGTTTTACCCCCTGATCCCCGTCGAGGGGCCGACACCCAACACTTTGCCTCAGCCCAACCTCACAGCACAACCAATAATCTTGTCCACAGAAGGACCACCCCCGGTAACCGAAGAAAGAAGGAAACTCGATCTCCTCGAGGAGAGATTGAGGGCGGTTGAAGGATTTGGTGACTATCCATTCGCGGACATGACGGATCTTTGTTTGGTACCGGATGTTGTTATCCCCCCAAAATTTAAGGTGCCGGACTTCGACAAGTATAAAGGGACGACTTGTCCCAAGAACCATCTCAAGATGTATTGTCGCAAGATAGGCGCGCACTCTAGGGATGAGAAGCTATTAATACACTTTTTCCAAGATAGCTTGGCCGGAGCCGCGATTGTTTGGTACACTAATTTGGAAGCTTCCCGCATCGGTACTTGGAAGGACCTGATTACTGCTTTCCTAAGGCAATATCAGTATAATTCCGATATGGCTCCCGATCGCACTCAGCTACAGAATATGTTCAAGAAGGAAGGTGAGACCTCTAAAGAATACGCGCAGCGGTGGAGAGACCTGGCAGCACAAGTGGCCCCTCCCATGGTCGAAAGGGAGATGATCACCATGATGGTAGACACCTTGCCAGTGTTTTACTATGAGAAGTTGGTAGGTTACATGCCGTCCAGCTTCGCGGACCTAGTGTTCGCCGGGGAAAGAATCGAAGTGGGATTGAAGAGAGGGAAGTTCAATTACATTTCCTCTACAAGTGCCAATGCCAAAAGGATTGGAGCAACTGGGGCAAAAAGGAAGGAGGGAGATGCCCACGCCGTTACTTCAGCGCCCGCGTGGGTCAAACCTCCGCAGACGTCTCATGGTACGCATCGGTACGTTCAACATCATCCGAGCTTCTCAGCTCACGCCGGGAACTCCTCTAATTCAGCACCTATGCAGCCTAAGGCATCCGTTCAGAGGGAGGCCCCCCAAGTTCCAACTCCAGCCACGACCCGGCCGACCGGAAATCCCAACGCAATGAGGAACTTTCCCCAGAGGCCAATTCCAGAATTCACCCCACTCCCAATGACGTATGAGGACCTTTTGCCGTCTCTTATCGCCAACCAACTGGCTGTAGTAACTCCCGGGAAGATCTTCCAACCCCCTTTCCCAAAGTGGTATGATCCTAATGCGACTTGCACGTACCACGGGAATGCCCCGGGGCATTCCATCAAAAAATGCTTGGCCCTTAAATACAAGGTTCAACATTTGATAGATGCTGGGTGGCTGACATTTCAAGAGGATCAGCCCAACGTGAAAACCAACCCGCTTGCCAATCATGGAGGGGGAGCGGTTAATGCCATTGGGTCAGATAGACGGCGCAAGTCTAAACCTTTAAGGGATATGGCAACCCCTAGGAGGTTTATCTTTGAAGCCCTACAACAGGGAGGTGTGATTCCCCACGGTGGGCATAAAGAGGATTCTTGTTTGTTGCATCCTGGGGAGCTACATAGCATGGAAACATGTCTGGCAGTAGGGGAATTGTTGCAGCAAATGATAGATCAAGGCCGAATGGAAGTCAGTGATGAGGGGAGGGAAGAGCAGCATATATGTATGCAGTCCGTGGATGAGAGAAGCTTTGGAAGGCCTAAACCTTTGGTGATATATTTCACCAAGGGCGCAGCTTCGCAAAAGCCCCAACACCCTTCGGCAGCTAAACCTGTCTCTTTCCCATACCAAAACAGTCACGCAGTCCCATGGAGGTACACACCTCCGAACAAAAAGGAAGAAGAAGCCACTGACATCAGTTCGTTGTCGGCCAAGGTAAGCAATATCACGGGGCATAGCGGTGTGACCCGCAGCGGTTGCGTGTTTGCACCCCCCGACCTACCAATTCAACCCACGAACGTCAAGGGGAAGACAAAGGTAGTGGAAGAACAAAATGATAAAGCACCCCTCAATCCGAAGGAGGATATTCCGGTGAAAGGTCTTCCGGAGAAAAGGGATGGTTACGGCAAGAAGGAGGTGTCACTAAAGGAAGCCAGCGAGTTTCTCCGCATAATTCAACAGAGCGAGTTCAAGGTTATTGAGCAGCTCAACAAAACCCCGGCCAGGGTCTCGCTGTTGGAATTACTCATGAGCTCGGAGCCTCATCGGGCTTTGCTATTAAAGGTTTTGAACAAGGCCCATGTGGCCCAAGATATCTCTGTAGAAGGCTTTGGAGGGCTTGTTAATAATATCACCGCCAATAACTATCTCGCCTTCGCCGAAGAAGAAATCCCTGCCGAGGGAAGAGGGCATAACAAGGCTTTGCATGTATTGACCAAGTGTATGGACCACATTGTAGCCAAGGTGCTCATCGATAATGGTTCCAGCTTAAACGTGATGCGCAAAAGCACTTTGGAGAAATTACCGTTTAATGCTTCCCATCTAAAGCCAAGTTCCATGGTAGTTCGTGCCTTCGACGGCACCCGCCGAGAGGTTAGGGGAGAGATCGACCTTCCGGTACAAATAGGCCCTCACACCTGTTAGGTTACCTTTCAAATCATGGACATTAACCCCCCTTACAGCTTCCTGTTGGGACGCCCATGGATCCATTCAGTGGGAGTCGCTCCCTCTACACTCCATCAGAAATAGAAGTTCGTAGTGGAAGGGCATTTGGTCATCGTATCGGGCGAGGAAGACATCTTGGTGAGTTGCCCATCCTCTATGCCATATGTGGAGGCCGCAGAGAAGTCGTTAGAAACCGCTTTCTAGTATTTCGAGGTGGTAAGAATTTCCTCCGTGGACTCTTTCTTTGGGCAACCTTGCCTGTCAGATACGACAGTAATGGTGGACCGGGTAATGTTGGGGAATGGCTACGAGCCCGGAATGGGTTTAGGCAAGGACAACGGCGGCATAACTAGCCTGATAAGCGCCAAAGGAAATCGTGGGAAGTTTGGGTTAGGCTACAAACCCACACAGGCAGATATAAGGAAAAGCATCGCGGGAAGGAAAAGAGGAGGTCAAGGCTCGCGATTAAGACAAGAAGATGAAGGAAGCCCACCCTGCCACATAAGTAGGAGCTTTATAAGCACGGGTCTAGGGGACGAAGGCCAAGTCGTTGCAATATGCGAAGATGATGCTCCGAGTGGTTCGGATTTGGTACGATTATGCCCTCCTGATTTCCAACTAGGAAATTGGCGAGTGGAGGAGCGCCCAGGCATTTATGCGACAAGCATAATGTAAACCTTTTACGGCTTTAAAAAACTCTACAGTTGGGCCTAGGCTTTAGAGTTTCCTTTTGTTAAGGCTTTGTGTCTATTGCTCCTGAATCTATAATATAAAGATCTTTCCTTCATCTGTTCCTGTGTCTCTACCCATTCTCATCCATCTGTATGTTTATTTCTTTATGTTTAAAACGCCAGATCCGAGGACGAGTCCCTTGAAGGTACTAATACCTGGGACCCGCCCATCGACTTCGAGCAAGAAACGAATCAAACAAAAGATGAAGAGAACGAGGATGTGGGACTTTCCTCGGAGTTGGAAAGGATAGTCGCCCAGGAAGACTAAGAAATGGGGCCTCATCAAGAAGAGACAGAACTAGTAGACTTGGGAACTGGCAGTGGAAAAAGGGAAGTAAAGATAGGCACGGGTATGACCACGCCCATCCGTGAAGAATTAACAGCCCTGCTAAGAGATTACCAAGACATCTTTGCTTGGTCCTACCAAGATATGCCCGGTTTGAGTTCTGACATTGTACAACACTGATTACCCCTAAATCCCGAGTGTCCCCCGGTAAAGCAGAAACTGAGAAGGATGAAGCCCGAGACATCCTTGAAGATAAAAGAAGAGGTAAAGAAACAATTTGACACTAGGTTTTTGGTTGTCGTTCGTACCCGGAATGGGTTGTCAACATTGTACCAGTCCCTAAGAAGGATGGGAAGGTGTGAATGTGTGTGGATTATCGGGACCTGAATCGGGCCAGTCCCAAAGACAACTTTCCTTTGCCGCACATCGATATTCTTGTAGATAATACGACCAATTTCGCTTTATTTTCATTCATGGATGGATTCTCCGTTTACAATCAGATAAAGATGGCGCCCGAGGATATGGAAAAGACTACCTTCGTCACCCTGTGGGGGACATTCTGTTACAAAGTGATGTCCTTTGGACTCAAGAATGCCGGGGCAACTTATCAACGGGCCATGGTAGCTTTGTTCCACGATATGATGCACCAAGAGATCGAGGTCTATGTGGATGACATAATTGCCAAATCTAAATCCGAGGAGGAACACCTCGTCAACCTGCGGAAGTTGTTTGAAAGGCTTAGGAAGTATCAATTGAGGTTGAACCCCGCTAAATGCACTTTTGGGGTCAAATCGGGGAAATTGCTAGGTTTCATCGTAAGCCAGAAGAGGATAAAGGTAGACCCCGAAAAGGTGAAGGCCATCCTCGAGATGCCGGAACCCCGAACTGAGAGGCAAGTTCGAGGTTTCCTGGGACGTTTGAATTATATTGCCAGATTCATATCACAGCTCACTGCTATTTGTGAGCCGTTGTTCAAACTCTTACGCAAAAACCAAACCGACCGTTGGAATGAGGATTGTCAAGAGGCATTTGGGAGGATCAAAAAGTGTCTCATGAATCCTCCTGTGCTTATGCCACCGGTACCCGGGAGACCTCTCATCTTGTATATGATGATTTTGGACGAGTCGATGGGATGTATGCTGGGACAACATGACGAGTCCGGAAAGAAAGAGCGCGCTGTCTACTACTTGAGTAAGAAGTTTACGGCCTGTGAAATGAGTTACTCCCTTCTCGAAAGAACGTGTTGTGCCTTAGTCTGGGCGTCCCATCGCCTGAGACAATACATGCTGAGCCATACCACCTAGTTGATATCTAAGATGGACCCGGTTAAGTACATCTTTGAGAAGCCAGCTCTCACGGGACGGATCGCCCGGTGGCAAGTCTTGCTATCCGAGTTTGATATAGTTTACGTTACCCAAAAGGCGATAAAAGGAAGCGCCTTAGCAGATTATTTGGCTCAGCAGCCTCTCAACGACTATCAGCCCATGCATCCCGAATTCCCGGATGAGGATATCATGGCCTTGTTTGAGGAAAAACTAGACGAGGATCGGGACAAATGGACCATGTGGTTTGATGGAGCGTCAAATGTTCTAGGCCATGGCATTGGAGCAGTATTGGTCTCTCCGGACAATCAATGTATACCTTTCACAGCCAGGCTGGGGTTTGACTGCACTAACAATATGGCTGAGTATGAAGCATGTGCCCTGGCCATCCAGGCAGCGATTGACTCCAATGTCAAGCTACTCAAGGTGTACAGGGACTTAGCGTTGGTGATCCATCAGCTGAGAGGGGAATGGGAAACTAGAGACCCCAAGCTGATACCCTACAAAGCCTATATCAAGGAGCTGGCTAATTCCTTTGATGAAATCTCCTTCCATCATGTTCCCCGGGAGGAAAATCAAAATGGCGGATGCGCTTGCTACTTTGGCGTCCATGTTCCAGCTAACACCACACGGGGATCTACCATACATTGAGTTCTGGTGTCGTGGTAAACCCGCGCATTGTTGCTAGGTGGAAGAGGAATGGGACGGTAAGCCTTGGTATTTCGATATCAAGCGATACATCGAAAGCAAAGAGTACCCACCGGAGATTTCCGACAATGATAAAAGGACATTGAGGAGATTGGCGGCCAGTTTCTTCATGAGCGGGAGCATACTATATAAAAGAAACCACGATATGATTCTCCTGTGATGTGTGGATGCCAAAGAGGCGAACCACATGATCGAGGAAGTCCACGAGGGTTCGTTTGGAATGCACGCCAATGGACACGCTATGGCCAGGAAGATCCTGAGAGCAGGTTATTACTGGCTCACCATGGAAGGTGATTGCTGCGTCCATGTAAGGAAATGCCACAAGTGTCAAGCGTTTGCGGATAATGTCAATGCTCCGCCACATCCTCTTAATGTCATGTCCACCCGTTGGCCTTTTTCCATGTGGGGAATAGATGTCATCGGGGCCATCGAGCCTAAGGCTTCGAACGGTCATCGCTTCATTCTCATGGCGATAGATTATTTCACCAAGTGGGTTGAAGCGGCTTCCTAAACCAATGTCACGAGGAGTGTAGTGGTCAGATTCATCAAGAGGGAGCTGATTTGTCGGTACGGACTCCCTAGGAAGATCATTACTGACAATGGTATCAATCTGAATAACAAGATGATGCAGGAGATGTGCGCGGATTTCAAAATCCAGCATCACAACTCCACGCCCTACCGGCCAAAGATGAACGGAGCCGTGGAAGTAGCCAACAAGAATATTAAGAAAATTATTCAGAAGATGACAGTGTCATACAAAGATTGGCATGAGATGTTGCCTTTTTCCTTGCATGGATACCGAACTTCAGTGCGAACTTCTACCGGGGCAACACCGTATTCCTTGGTTTATGGAATGGAAGCGGTACTCCCATTTGAAGTAGAAATCCCTTCCCAAAGGATACTAGCATAATCGGGCTTAGAGGAATCAGAGTGGGCTCAAACACGCTATGACCAACTCAACCTTATTGAAGGTAAGCGCTTGACGGCCATGAGTCATGGGTGCCTATATCAACAAAGAATGAAGAATGCGTTCGACAAGAAGGTACACTTGCGCAAGTTCCATGAAGGAGACCTTGTGCTGAAAAAGATGTCCCACACTGTTAAGGATAGTCGAGGGAAGTGGGCCCCGAACTATGAAGGGCCCTTCGTTGTAAAAAGGGCTTTTTTCGGAGGAGCCCTGGTGCTTACCAAGATGGATGGCGAGGAGCTACCTTTACCTGTGAACTCTGATGTTGTCAAGCGATACTATGCTTAGAATCTGGGGCAATTAAGGATGTCGCCGCATGCTCTTTTATTTTTGTGTGTCTTTCGCGTTTCCCCCAGGGATTCCCGTCTACTGTATATCTCTCGTCAGAGTCTTTCAAAAAGAAGAGAACGGGGTTTGAGGTTTTAGTCCTCACCTTGATTTTAAACCATGTGTTAGTTCGTAATAACCTGAGCCCTTTCGCTCAGTTCATGGGATGCCCTAAGCGCTTAAGTAAAACTGAACCTAACTAGCTTTCACTAATAAGATTATTGCATTTGAAAACATTCATGCATACGCATACGCATGCATATTTTTGCAATAACAGGGGCAGAATCGTCTTAGGCCACGGTCCGAGGTCGAGACATAGTTAAAGGCAGAAACCAATCAAGGTAAGGCGATGATGTGGTCACGATTTGCCACGCATTGTTGCTTCCTATTTTCCGGTACTTAGGGTCGGACGCAAATGGAGGCTAGGGTCACGACCGATAGATTGTCACCTCTTCCCAGCTCAGGACAAGCGGAAAACGCCGCTACAAGGCAGCCTAGTATCCTTTAAAATTCACAGTAGTAATTACTATTGTTTGTTTAAAATAAATAATGGATGCCTAATCTACCTTGAGTGGGTTCGAGTAAGCGAACGCCGATCCGTGGAAGGCCATACTCATGACCAAAAAAAAATAGCAGGTTAGCTCGCGGGAATTGAGGGTTTTTCACCCCTAGGCCACCATTTTTGCGCTTTTGCTTCCATTCTTAGTGTTGCTACTCACTCCAACAAGTAAGTATCTCATCCTTGAGGTTTCTAGCTTTCCATTGGTGTATTTTGATCTTCTTTTGGTGCTCTAAATTGTGGGAATGTGCTCAAATTTGTGGGGCAATTTTGGTTTGTTTTCATGCTTGATTAGTTTGAATTGAGGGGTTGTAGGGTGCATCCTGAAGCAGTGGGGCATGCCACATTGCCCCCACTCTCTTGCTATTCATGCCTAAACATGCGCCCACCAAGTGCTCGGTGAAATGCCTCAATGGCATATGAGCATGATTTTGTAAGCTTGGGATTGTGGGACTGTTTTATATATATAGGCACAGCGTAAAGGATTTGAAATGAGTGCCCAAATGCAATTCTAGGCTTAGGAACCCAAGCTCTTAATTTCAAAGCAAGGAAGCATGACTTATGCCTAAGAATCTAAATTTTGGTTTTGAATAGGCATGAATATTAGGACATGTATTAGAGGGTTTTTACTAGAATTTGGCTGCCCCATGAGGAATACCTTGCACCTAGGTAGCATGGAAAATACCTTTCAACGGTATGTATATATGTGGATATAGGTAGCGCGGAAATGCCTTGCAAAGTGTGTGAATATATGGCATAAAAATACCTTGCAAAGTGTGAATGAGTAGTAATAATGCCTTTCAACATGTGCATGTTTGTGGATAGGTAGTATAAGGAGCCTTTTTAAAAAAAAAATGTACCCGTGTCAAAAATGGCACGAGGATGCTTCCCGAATAAATATATGATGTGGAATTGCCCCTCAAGTGTATATAGATGGCATGAAATTTCCTTTTCAAATGCAAGTGTGTGCCTGACGTGAGATTGGCTTTCCAATGTGCATGTATGTATAAAAAAATGTGAATGAAACAACAAAAATTTGTATGTTAAATAAAATACTTCAAATGTGTGTAGGTGGTTTGTGATAGCAAAATGCTTAGGACATGGACATATGTAATTTTGACACAATATTTTGAGCATGTGTATTCTTTTCAAAAAAATATCTATGTGTGGTGACTAGAATATTTTGAATATCCTTGTATGTTGATATAAATAGTAGGATATTTTACGCATACGCACGTTCATAAATGTTTTACATTAAGGAAATGTGTGCGCAAGTTTGTCCTAAATCAGAAAGATTATCATGCCATTTTTGCTTTAAAATATACGTTTCTTGTAAACTAACTTTCCAGATGTTTGTCTTCGCAGGAAATGGCTCCGAAAAAAGCTTTCCACAAAGCGATCTAGGAAGGACGCCGCGGTCGAAGGAACTAGCGCTGCTCCCGAGTTTGACAACCACCGTTTCAGGAGCGCTGAGCACCAGCAGCGTTTCGAGGCCATCAAGGGATGGTCCTTCCATCGAGAGAGACGCGTCCAGCTTAGGGATGACGAGTACACAGATTTCCAGGAGGAGATAGCTCGCTGGCGTTGGACGTCGTTGGTCACTCCCATGGCCAAGTTTGATCCGGACATAGTTCTCGAGTTTTATGCCAATGCTTGGCCCACGGAGGAGGGCGTGCGGGACATGCGGTCATGGGTGAGGGGCCAGTGGATTCCTTTTGATGCAGACACCCTCAGCCAGTTCCTGGGATACCCGCTAGTGTTGGAGGAGGGGCAGGAGTGCGAGTACAGCCAAAGAAGGAACCGGGCCAATGGATTTGATGAGGAGGCCATTGCCCAACTGCTATGCATACCAGGTCAGGATTTTGTCAGGACCGCTGCCGGGAGACGGGTGCGGATCATGCGCACCAGCATGACTACCTTGACCCAGACATGGATGACGTTGCTCCTCAGCAACATCCTACCCAGCGATCATAACTCCGACCTCCCTCTGCCGAAGTGTCAGCTGGTGTATGCCATCCTGACACGGATGAGCGTCCATGTGGCTCAGTTGATCGTTGATGCCATTTATTTATTTGCAGGTATGCCACCTACCAGGCACCCTTTAGACCCAGATAAGTCTAACAGGGCCCTGGGTTTTCCAGCATTGATCACGGGTCTCTGCCAGTCGTTCGGGGTTCCCGTCACACCTAGTAAGGTGATTCGACCGCCGATCACCCGGGCCTTCATAGAGAAGTATTGCACGCCTAGACAGGCGCAGGGTGGCGCACCGCAGGCCCCAGACGCACCGCCGCCACCTCATCAGGCTGATCCCGCTGGGTCATTTGACACAGAGCAGTATTTACGGCATTTGGTTCGCCAGTAAGCAGCCAACCACAGGGCGCATGTGCAGACCCATGACTGTCTCTACCAGCTCAGCCTCAATCTGCAGAGCCAGGGTCTCACCCCTTTTCCGTGCCCTACCCCAGATCAGTTCAGGGCAGAGGTCGCATGGCCCGGAAATTGGCCTGAGGCCCAAGCAGGGGAGGCGCCTGCAGAGGCTCCCGACGATGGGGAGGAGGCCCGCATGGATGAGGAGATGACAGATTTGCTCGATTTCTTGGGAGGCAGCGGAGCCACGTGACCGAGGTCACCACATTTTTGACATATCTGTTTTTGTTTTGTTTAGTTTGCTATTAACGTTTTCTGTTATTGCCCAAATTGCTGTTGACATTACTATTTTCTGTTTTGTTCATATGGTTGCTAACATTACTATCATTAGTGTTCGTTTCTGTTAGAAATTTCTGGCATTATGGCTCTCAGTTATTTCGTCACCATTTTTGCGACTTACCATTTTCGTGCGTTTTTCATTCACCTTGTGGTTAGACGTAAGTAGGTAGTGTGCGCCCTCATCCGCACGACCTTTTCAGAGAGAAAAAGAGGAAAAAAAGAAAGAAAAAAGAGGAAATGAACAAATGATAAAAGAACTTAAAAAAGGAAAAAGAGGAAAAGGAAAAGAGAGCAAGTAAGAAAAGAAAAAGAAGGAAGGAAAAAGAAAATAATGAGAATGAAAAGTTGTCTAGCTAAAAAAAATAACATGTGAAAAGAGATAACTTCCAACTTTTCTTCGAAAGAATTCACTGATCATAACCAGTTTTTGAAAAAAAAATGTGTATACACTTGAAGGATGAATGCTGTGAAAGTTTTTTGAACACCCAAAATAGGCTCGGATGAATGCACAAATTGATAAAAGAACATATTTTGGAAGCACTGGGTTGACAAAAATAGAGAAAATGAATTATGAGCCCTAGCATCACATGACCAAAAACTTTTCGACACTTGAGTGTCCGCGTAGGTGCATGCATGACTAGTTTTGCATAAAATTTCCAAATCCTCATTGTTCCATTTGTGTCATGGAAATAATGTGGGACATCCCCTTTTATCCTTGAACCAGACCAACACCCTGACATATATAATGTCCATCCATTCTACAAGCCTTGAACCAAAATCCCCACTTACCATAAACCTTGCCCTCAGAAGAAAACAAAAAAAAAAGAGAAGAAAAAGAAAAGAGGAGAAAAGGACAAAAGAAAGAGAATTCCCGATCAAAGATTGGAAGAAAACAGAAGAAGTATACAGAAAAGTCTTTGGACCAAACAATATTTGAACAATACAGATTTGTCACCAAGAAAACATGAAAAGAAAGGAAACCACGGCCTAAAGTGGTCCTCTCCCTTTGATTGCTAACCAAAATCCTGTGCATCGGTGACTTGTTCGAAAAGGCCAAAAACATTCAAAGCCAAAAAAAATTTCCCACCAGGAAAAACCCCATTCCCAAGAAAAAGTCCTACTGATCCATGATCACGCATGTAGTCTTTGATTTGATAGGAAATAATTTTCAAAATCAAGTCATGGCATATCTATGGTTCGGAATTAGGATGAAACACTTACATGTGTGAGATTGATACACTTTGAGTGATTTTCTTCTATTTTTGTTGAACCCAGTGTTTCCTTTAAATGGTCATTTAGAAACGAAATGCTAACATCCAAAATCTCATTTGTGGTTATGAGAAATTTTCATCAGCATGCTCCCCTTCCCCGGTAGACACATTGTTTTTCATCCGAAAAGCATATGTGCTCTGATTAGTTGGAAGTTTTTCTCTCTTTACTAAAGCATGTTCGCATTTTAGTGAAGAAGACACCGAGACTATTTTTAGTCTCACAAGTTATCCAAAACTACATAGGTCTGAGTTCCTCATTGAGGATACGTAGGAGCAAGAGCCTCGCTTTTGTCAGCCGCCCCCACAAATTTTGTCATACTGACACTGGAGTCACGTGACAGGCGGAGATACCTGAGTGGTTATCCGTATAAACTTTCTTTTGCTATCTCTAAGACTCAAAGCATGATAGCACGCAGAGACTAACGTCGTCTCCTGCACCCTTTATCAATCGCAGCTAACAAAGCCTGTTGACACGCAAAGATTTACGTCATCTTCCGCGCAGACAAAATCTGTCATACTGACACTGGAGTCACGTGATGGGCGGAGATACCCAAGTGGTTATCCGTATAAACTTTTTTTTGCTATCTCTAAGACTCAAAGCATGATAGCAACCTAGGTGGGTAAATGCGTAGATACAGATTCTGCGCCCTTTATCATTCAGGAACAACAAGCTAAGTGAGTTAACGCGTAGATACAAATTCTGTGCCCTTTATCATTCAGGAACAACAAGCTGAGTGGCTAAACACGTAGATACAAATTTTGCGCCCTTTATCATTCAGGAACAACAAGCTGAGTGGGTAAACGCGTAGATACAGATTCTGTGCCCTTTATCATTCAGGAACAAACAAGTTGAGTGGGTAAATGCGTAGAAACAGATTCTGCGCCCTTTATCATTCAGATTTCGCAAGTTGGGTGATAAACGCGCAGAGACAAATTTTGTGCCCTTTGTCATTCCGCACACCTTTTCGCCGCCCAGAGACGATCGTGTCCGGTGGCACACAGAGACAAATTATAGTCATTCTGTGTCTCGCCGCCCAGGCTCGATCGTGTCCAACAAAACGCAGAGACAAATTGTGGTCATTCTGCGTCTTGTATCAACCGAGAGGAACAAATTCGACAATATCAGGATGATGTGTCGGTACTGATCATTTTCAACTTTTTGCAGGTTCCGCTGGCAGGAAGATTCACTAGCCGAAAGGTGTTTCGCTCGAACGACATTAGTGTCTTATCTTTACTTCCCTTTTATCTCCAATAAAAGACAAGCAAAGAGGGGCAACTGTCATACCCTAATTTCGTCCGGGGACCCTCCGTTGTTGGGATGCGACCCTCGTTTGACCACTTCGAGGTACTTGGCACCCATCGTTAGGCAATTCGTGAAGTTCCGTGATGTGCCGAAAGTCAAAAGAAGGCATCGTAGCACAATCCGTGAAGTTCTGCGACATGTCGGAAATTAAAAGGAAGTGTTAGTGCGCAATCCGCAAAGTTTCATAACATTCCGGAAGGCAAAGAAGGGATGGTTACGTAATCTGTAAGGTTTCGTAACATTACGGAAAGAAAGCAAGCATCGTTACGAAATTTGTAAAGTTTCGTAACGTTACGGAAAAAGAATCACCAAAAAAGGGCAGGGGGTGTACTTAGTAAAAATGCGGGTGCAAATAGCAACCAGGCCCACTTGGGCCTTCTAGAAAATTCCTCCAAAAGGCGGTTGGTTCTGGTGGAAGCAACCTAGCTCACCTGGGCGAGCTGGGTGGCAAGCATCTCCCCCATTTTTCTATAAATAGGGGGAGAAGTGAAGAGGAAAATTGTTCAGCCCTCCTGGTAATTCGAGAATCACTTGAAATTGGTGAAAAAAATTGGTTCCGTGAAGAAAATCCAAGTCGAGGCGCTTCCGTAACGTTTCCGTGGGGATTTTCGCGAAGATTTTCAATCGTTCTTCATCCGTTCTTCGGTCTTCAACCGGTAAGTTCTCGAAACCAAACTTTTCAATTCATTCTATGTACCCTTAGTGGTCCTCATTTGTTTTCGCGTGCTTTTATTTTCATTTCGTTTACTTTCCGTACCCCCTTTTGACGTGTTTCTATCATTTACTTAAGTCATTTTCTCGCCTAATCAAAAAATAAAATAAATTTCCACCGATCATTTGAATTGTAACTTCCGTTAATTTCTGTTAAAATGAAATCCGATCGTTCGGTCATGCCGTAACCACGTTGGAAACCAAAAAGAGGTAAAATAATAATATAATAATCAAAAATATCTTTTAGTAAAATAAACCAAAAAAATCAATCGGACGTTTCTCTTTTGGATTTTTCTTTCTTAATCGAACCGACTAATAACCAAAGTGAAACTAAGGCTAAAAATCAAAAACCAAAACTTTTGTCATCGCCTAAAAAAGCCATTTTCAAAGGTCCAATGCCTTGAAATGGTCTTTCCCGCTTTTATTAGTTAAGCGTAGGTTTCTAAAGGCCTAAAATCAACACGTAACTTTACTACCTCTTTCAAAAATAAAGAGAACATTAATGGTCCAATGCCTTAATGTCTTCTCTCTTTTCAAAAGAATCGAAAGTTTGTTTAATGGTCCAATGCCTTAAATGACCTTTTATTCAATAAAAACATGTCTTGCAAAAAGGATAAAGACAACTTTAACTAAACACGTTGTTCACAAAGAACTACGTAAGTCTGATTTCCTTATCGCAATTAAGGAATACGTAGGAGCAAGGGAAACCCCCTCGTCGACCGCAAAATGATAAAAAATATAAAAAGTACAAAAAGAAATAAAGACGTAAAAGGGAACATAAAAATTGAAGTCATGTTTGCACATTTAATTAAAGGCTACTGTTTCTTGTGACGGACGCGTGGGGTGCTAATACATTCCCCGTGCGTAAGTACAACTCCCGAACCTTTCACTCAAAGTTCGTAGACCACATCTTTTCTGATTTTTTCGAAGTTTTCCTCAAATAAACGTTGGTGGCGACTCCGCGCGTATTCCTTTCTTGGATTACACACCCGCGAGTCACGCGTCGCCCTCCCGCCGAAGGGTAGGTTGCGACAATATGCAATCACATTGTTGAATTGGAGGACTCTATCTTTTCCTTTTGCTTACCTTGGACTTCTTATTAGGGGAAATCCTATAAGGTTGGAGATGTAGCAACTCGTCGTTAAAAAAATTGAAAATAAATTGGCATTTTGGAAACATAAGTATATCTCTTTTGCAAGGAGGATTTGTTTGATTAACTCTTTTTTATCTTCCATACCTATTTTCATTTTCCTTTTTCAAGATGCCTTTGGTGGTTTGGAGGAAGTTTGTAGGCATTCATAGAAGATTTCTTTGGGGAGGGAGGTGATGAAGAAAATAAAAAGGTAGCATGGGTTAGGTGGGAAGATGTGTGCAAATATGAGGGGAGGGATTGGTTATAAAAATTTAAAATATGTTAATGAAGCTTTATTAGGGAAGTGGAGGTGGAATCTTTTCCATTTTAGGAGTGCTTTGTAGTGTGATGTCTTAGATTCAAAATATGATGGGTGGCGGGGAGTATTTAGTGAGGGTCATAATGCATGAGACTCGTTGTGGTGAAGAAATCTAAAATTAGCATGTAGAGGGTTAAATGTAGAGAAATGGTTTGATAAAGGAATTAGGTGGAAAGTGGGGAATGGAGGGAAATATAGATTATGGAAGTTTGAGTGGGTGAATGGACAAAGTCTTATTTCTTTGTTCCCTAGGTTATTTCTTATTTTGAAGCAAAAAGAGAGTGTCATAAGGGAGATGGGTTAGTGGAGGGAAAGGAAGTGGTGTTGGGAAATAAGATGGTGAAAAGCACCTTTTGATTAGGAATCATCTCTCTTTCAGCAATTAACCACTATTTTGGAGAATGTGCCAATGCCATTGGAGGAAGAGGATTTATGGGTGTAGGATGGTTGCTCCTTGGGGTATATACCACAAATTTAGTGTACAATGCATTAACACTGATAAGTGGAGAGGAATATCATAGTGAGCTATATTCATACTTGTGGTGGCTTAAGGTGCCCAACAAAACTGCTTATTTTATTTAAGTTAATTAACTGAAATTTTCTTATTGACTGAAGCACCTAAGTTGAAAGTCAATCATTAAAATTAAGAAAGTCAATTGCAAAAAAGTTCATACAATACTAGATTTGTCAAAGTTAGATACATCATTTACAAAGTTTAAAACTCCCTTTTTCATTGTAACTTTCCATAAAACAAACTTCACTATAAAAAAACTGCTACATTTGACTTATATAATACATGTAAACCTAGATTTTTAATCATATAACTTGTTGTCATCACTAGTTTTCCACCACTTTCAATAACAAAAAGCCAGCCAAAAAGAGGAGCATCAAAACATCTAAACCTTAACTCAATAGTCATATAGTTCTTTTAGTGAACTCTTGATTCAGTCATGACATCAATCAATGTTTATAGACGCACGTTAACTACAACCCCAAACAATTCCCTTGTTTTGGGCTCATTAGAACATAAAAATAAATAATAAGCCATTTTATATGGCATTTAAATACCCAACTCTATCAACAAGTTCCGTCATCTTGCTCACTATAGTGGCTTGACCTACTTTGTTTGAGTATGTGTTAGTCATCATTTACGATTAACTTTTGTATAGAAATTTTTTTATAAAATCTTTATCTTTTTCCCAATTTATGGTTCTTTTTGTAGGTTTGTACATATTTTTAGGTTTAGTTTAATTTTGTTCAGTAGAAATGCCCAACATTGTGAATATAATGTGTTTCAACTTCAATTTTAGGTAAAAAGGATGAAATTTGTGAAGGCTTGCAGTTGGTGTCACGCTAAACGAAACTTGTGCGATTAGCGAGAATCATGCGCTAAGCGAGGCACTCAGCCCGCTTAGCGAGTTTGGAGAATCTGGAGGAGAATCTGAGAAGCATCTGCGGGTCATCAGCTCGCTTAGCGAGGCATTTTTCTCTTCCTGCGCTAAGCACACTTAGCTCGCACAACGGGTATTCACTAACTCGCACTAAGCGCGAAAATGGCGCTAAGCGAGCCTTCGAGGATAAAAAGCCCTTTTTAAGGCTGAAGTTGGAAAAATCAAGCACAGAGGTCAGAATAGAGCGTGGATTGGAATGTAGAGAGCAGAACAGAGGTGCAAAATAGAGCAAGGAAGCCAAAAACCTCAGCTTTCAAGAGGATCTTAGGTTTAGGAGTAATTTCTAGGTTCCTAGAGGTGGAGGAGACATCTCCACCACTGTGTAATCTGTTATTTTCTTCTTAACCCCTCATCTAGTAGCTGAAAGATGCTACCTTGTGATGGAAGGCTAAGTATCTCAGTTGGGAAATTCTACTGAAACTTCATGTAAATTCTTAACTATCTATTTAAAGTTGTTTTATGTGTTCATTGCTTATATTTGCACTTAATTATTGCATGTTTTTGGTCTAATCACCCATTGGTGTGTAAAGTTAGGATTTTTAGCATTGGAAAATGTATTAATCCTTAGAATTGGATAAAGCTGGGCTAGATAACTTCATTGCTAGACATAGAGTGCAGGGTTTTAGTTTTTAATATGTTGTGATTGTAATGTTGTTCGGTTAGGCTAAGTTTGACGAGACATCCGAGAACGAGGTTTAATTAGAATTAGTCCATTCACGCGAGGAATCGGTGTTTGGTATTTTAGTCCTCAGCATAGGACACAGAAATAACATTAAATAGACAAAAATCTTTTAATTACATCAAGCGTTCAGTAGAAGGACCCAACGTTTTAATCATCTGTTTTCTCTCCCGTTTTGATTAGCATATTTGTAGTTATTTTTACAGCATATACATCTTTGATTTAATTCTGTTTACATGGCTTTATATCAATGTCTACTTGTTGAATGAAACTTCACCTAATGAAACAAGTTCCCTGAGTTCGATACTTGGTTTCTTAGCGTTTTATTATTACTTTAACAACTCAATACACTTTCCGATAAAGTTCCCGATTGTCCTAGAGTTCGAACAAAGTTTTTGGCGCCGTTGCCAGGGAACTTCTTTCCATTTAGGAAGTCTAGTTCAGTTTGTAGGCATCAATTCTTTATTCTTTGATTATTTGTTTGTGTGAATATTTAGTTAGTTCAGAAATTATTTTTCTTTTGGATTGGTTAACTGCTGCTCTTGCTAGTGCTTTGTATGCGTGGAAAGTCCTCTACAGGTGATTTGGTTCCATTAGACTTGGAAATTGAAGCAACTTGTAGACGGAACAATGCAGAGCGAAGAAGAAAATTTCTGCAGGACATGACAGCGTTACCAATTCTTGAAGAACCTCAATCTTCTGAGTCGTCTTCCAATTTTCCAGAAACAAGGGAATCCGAAACTGCAGTGCCTAAGGCCGACATATTGGCTGAAGAGCAACCTAGAAGAGTAACCCTTGAAGACTACTCAAGTTCTACTGTGCTGCAGTTTTTCACTAGTATTGCACGACCAAAGGTTCAAGCGCAGAATATTACCTATCCTCATTCACTAATCCAACTGATACAGGGCAACCTATTTCATGGTTTGCCTAATGAAGACCCATATGCGCATCTAGCCACTTACATTGAAATTTGTAATACAGTCAAAATTGCTGGTGTGCTGGAGGATGCTGTTAGGTTGAGTCTATTTTCATTTTCATTGTCTGGAGAGGCGAAAAGATGGCTTCATTCATTTAAAGGCAACAGTCTAAAGACTTGGGACGAAGTTGTTGAAAAAATCTTGAAGAAATATTTTCCCGAGTCCAAGACTACAGAAGGAAAGGCTGCCATTTCTTCCTTCCACCAGTTACCAGATGAATCCTTAAGTGAGGCCTTGGAAAGATTCTATAGTTTGCTGCGGAAGACCCCTACTCACAGATTCTCAGAACCGATATAGCTCAACATATTCATTGACGGGTTGAGGCCACAATCGAAGCATCTCTTAGATGCTTCTGCAGGGGGCAAAATAAAATTAAAGACCCCTGAAGAAGCCATGGAATTAATTGAGAATATGGCTGCAAGTGATCATGTAATATTGCGTGATAAGACTCACATCCCTACCAAAAGAAGTCTGGTAGAGCTCTCATCCCAGGATGCACTTTTGGCACAAAACAAGTTGTTGTCCAAGAAGCTTGAGGCATTGACTGAAACCTTAAGTAAGTTGCCAAAATATTTTAATGTTAATCAATCTTCCCATTCCACTATTTTGCAGGCAGGAGGGTGTAACATTTGTGGTGGAGCTCACGAGTCTAGCTGTTGCATTCCCATTGATGATTCTGCTCAAGAAGTGAACTACATAGGACGGAATCAACCCAGGCAAGGTTACAATGTAGGCAAATATTCAAGTTTTCAGCATGGTTCGAACTTTAATCAGCAGCAAGGCCAATGGAGGTCCCATCCTGACAATCAATTCAACAAGGAGCAGGGCGGACCATCTAATAGGCCTCAGCAACAAGGGCCTAGCCTATATGAGAAAACCACAAAGCTGGAGGAGACACTTGCTCAGTTTGTGCAGGTTTCAATGTCCAACCATAAGAGCACAAAGTCCGCAATTAAAAACCTTGAAATCCAGGTGGGGCAGCTAGCCAAACAGATTGCAAAAAAATCTTCTAGTACTTTTGGAGTGAACACTGGGCAGAATCCAAAAGAAGAGTGCAAGGTTGTGATGACCAGGGGTAGGATGACCACCATATTTGAGGATGAGGAGAGGACAACTGAGGATAACCAAGAACTAGTAGTTGTTGAAGAAGAGGAAGATAAGAAGGAAATAGAAGGCAATCAGTTGAGGGAGGACAAAATAAATGAGAATGAGAAAGAAAAAGAAAGAGAGGAGAAAAATAAAAATGAGAAGGAAATAAATGTAGAAGAGAAGGAAGAAAAACAAAAACAAAAACAAAAAAATGAAAAAAAAAGAGTGAGAAAGAGGAGAAGAGAAAAACTAAGAGTGAGCTAGCTCGTGAAAAGAAGAGAGAGGCTAGTTCATCTACAAGGAAAGAGGTGCCATATCCTTTGGTACCCTCAAAGAAAGACAAGGAGCGGCACCTAGCTCGCTTCCTTGATATCTTCAAGAAGTTGGAGATTACAATACCCTTTGGAGAGACCCTTCAGCAAATGCCGCTTTACTCAAAGTTCTTGAAAGATTTGCTAACCAAAAAAAGCAAGTACATACATAGTGACACTATTGTTGTGGAGGGAAATTGTAGTGCAGTGATTCAAAGGATCCTTCCACCGAAGCACAAAGATCCTAGAAGTGTCACTATACCATGCTCTATTGGTGTTGTGTCTGTTGGTAAGGCTCTAATGGATTTGGGAGCCAATATAAACCTAATGCCACTCTCCATGTGTTGGAGACTTGGGGAGTTGGAAATAATGCCAACCAAGATGACACTTCAGCTTGCAGATCGTTCTATAGTAAGGCCATATGGGTTGATCGAAGATGCTCTGGTTAAGGTGAAGCATTTCACTTTCCCAACTGACTTTGTAGTGATGGACATCGAAGAGGATACTGAGATCCCCTTGATCTTGGGTCATCCCTTCATGTTGACAGCTAGTTGTGTAGTGGACATGGGGAAGAAAAAGCTTGAGATGGGAATTGCTGATCAGAAGATCAGCTTTGATTTATTTGATGAAGAAAAACATTTGCTCAACCGTAATGTCTGTTCAGAGGTAAAGGATGGAGATGAGGAAATGGTTCTGAAGGTGGGAACCAAATTTGATCCAGACCCAAAAAGTAAGATGCGTCAAGCTAATGATGTTAAATGAGCGCTTACTGGGAAGCAACCTAGTCCTTTTTAATTTTATGTTCACTGCATTTAGTTTGGGAATACTTGTTTGTGATTTTGTTGAATGATTAATCAACATGTTTTGCATTGTTAAATGGGGTTAATCAAGCTTCTTTGGAAGCTGTGGATGAAAAACACTTAGAATTTTTTTTTTCAGTCATCTACTCGCTCAGTGCGCCTCGTGCGCTAAGCGAATGATCCTTCACGTGCTGAGTGAGTCACTTCTCGCGCTAAGCGCATCAACCCCTGTTCATTGGCTGAAGGAGTCTCGCTGAGCAAGTCCTGTGCGCTAAGCCCAAAAACTTCTCTGGAATTTCATCTTTTGAAATTGGGCTAAGCGAGTTATCTCGCTAAGCGCACAATTGCATCTCGCTAAGCGCCCACTGTGCGCTAAGCGCAATTCCTTCACTGTTGGACCTTATTGTGAATTTGGCCCAGCGGGTTAGCCCGCTAAGCCCAAATCCCTCTCGGGGTTGGAATTGCGCTAAGCGAGCCCTACTACTGCATCAGAAAGAATTTAATTCGCTAAGCGGGTGAATCTCCCGCTAAGCAAGAGTTGCAGACCAATCATAGCTGCAAAACTCGCTAAGCGCGACCCTTCGCGCTAAGTCCAATTTCTTCTCTGGAATGTCATATTTTCGAATTGGGCTGAGCGAGTCTGCTCGCTAAGAGAGTGAGTTTGAATTCTGAAAACTCAAAAGTCATTGAATGCTCGCTTAGTGAGTGACCGACGCTAAGCGAGGCAGTCGAAACTACCAAAAATAAGGCTTAACTGCCTTAGGCAGTTTGCTTTTGTGCATTTACAAACATTTTCTCTCATCATCAGCATCTTGCACTCTCTGCACTGCACTCATTGTTTCCAGTCTGCTTCTTGCTTTCCTATTGCTCATTTCTTACTGCAATCCAAGTAAGTAATCCCAACTTTACACTTTTATTTTGCTCTGAACCTTAGGATTAGAAGACTTATTGTAGCTATGTAAAGTTTCAAGTTTGTGATTTGAAATGTTGTTGTTAGGTTAGTTTTTAGATACTATGTTGTTAGGGGTTTAATTTCATTCACAATGTATATAATTTTGTTGTGTTTTGATTAGGTTCTAAGGCCTAATAGGGGCTTGTGTGTGAGGGGCTGAAAAGCCCCAATTTTTCTAGATTTTTTTCGAAGATCTCGCTAAGCGAGCCTGTTCGCTAAGCGAGTTCATCAATTTTCTGTTTATTTTCTGGGTTTTTGGATGAACTCGCTAAGTGCACCTGTGCGCTAAGCGTGTTCATCAATTTTGTTTGAATATTTGAATGTTCGTATGAACTCGCTAAGCCATTGCACCTTGGGCTTAGCGAGTATTTAAATTTGCAGATTTTATTTTTAGTTTGTATGAACTCGCTTAGCCAGCGTGCCGCACTTAGCGAGTTAGTTTGTGTAGGTTAGACTCTTAGAGTCTTTTTGTCTTTTGTTGGTGGCTAAGCGAGAACTCTCACTAAGCCACTCAGCCATTGTAGGCTGAATAAGCCTGGGCTAAGCGAGTCAGTCTCGCTGAGCCCAAGGAAATAGTGTTTTTCTGAGATTTTGTTCATGTGCTAAACGAGTCGTCTTGCTAAGCGCAATTTCTTCTTTGTTTTGTTTTATATTGGAATTGGGCTTAGCGAGCCTGCTCCCTAAGCCAATTAAGTTCTAGTAGTGTATTTCAGCTAAGCGCCTGCTGGCGCTAAGCCTGTTTTGTGTGTCGCGTTAAGCGAGACTGTCTCGCGAAGCGCAATTAACTCTCTGTTGGAGAATAAGGCTTAGCGAGCCATGCTCGCTTAGCCACTATGTTGTTTCAGCTAAGCGAATGTGTCTCGCTTAGCCAGAGTCTTTGTTTTTGTGTTGTCGCGCTAAGCACGCCCTGTGCGCTAAGTGAGTACAGTTACTTTCATAAGGCATGCTAAGCGAGTCAGTCTCGCTAAGCGCCCAGTCTGTTTGTCAGTTTTATATTTCTGATTTCAGTTGAAATAAAAACCTGTCTAACTTGATTCTTATGCTCATTTTTTATAAAGATGGCCTCCAGAAAGAGGAAAGCTACAACATCTCGACCTCAGGAGCCCTATGATACCACCAGATTCACTTCTGAGGGGGCCTGGGAACGTTATTCACAGAACATTCACTCCTGGAACATTCTTCTGGAGAGGAATGTTAATCTTTTTGTCACAGAATACGACGAATTCTGCCGGGAGCTGATCAGGCGGAACTGGCACAAGGCCTTGACTCAGTTCATGGACGGGCAGATTGATGTGGCCCTGGTCAAGGAGTTTAACTCGAACTTGTATGATCTAGAAGATAAATCACCAAAACAGGTTTGAGTTAGAGGGAGGCTGATTAAGTTTGATGCGGCATCACTAAATGCCTTTCTGGAGACACCACCACTCATCCAGCCAGGGGAGCAGTACCCCTCATATTCTATTTTTTGCAGGTCGCGCACGGATCCTCAGGAGGTTGCTTCAAAGCTCTGCATTCCAGGGCACATATTTGTTCTAAATGCTGAAGGAGCGCCCTGGAAGCTCCTGAGGAAAGATTTGACCACATTGGCGCAGAATTGTGTAGAAGCAAACTTCATGATGATGAACCAAGCAATTTTGATGATGCCAAATGATGCAATCCTACCCCCCAAAGGCATTGGATAGAAGAATCCAAGAAGATTGGGCCAAAGATGCAAGAGAAAACCCTAGGATTCTCATGAGCCTTAGGGTAGATTTCGGGCCCATGGGCTAAGTATGAGCCCACTTATCTTTGTACATATTAGGTTAAGGTTTCATTAATTTTGGGTCTTGTATTTAGGGCTTCATAATGTAGGTAGGGTACCCTAGAAATATAGGATTTTTCAGCCCTTGTATTTTAGGGCACCTAGACTAGTTTTTGTATTAGGGGTAGTTTTGTAATTTCACATGCACTAAGTGAATATTTGATGTGTGTGATTAGAAATAAATTTAATTGAATTGGTAGAAGCCCAATCCAATTAAATTTTAGAGGGGGAGGTGAGCATTTGCTTACTACACCCCATTGCCACATCATATAGTCACACTTTGTGCATGTCCTTCATGCTTTACATGCCTCATGACACCTAAGCACACTTAGTGGAGAATCTTGGAATTGATCTTGGATTAGTGGGCTGAACCATAACTAAAATTCACTAATCATAATTAGTGAAACTTTGGCTCCACAAATTCAATTTCAAATTCAAGTGAAATTTGAATTGAAATTCAAATTTCCCTCCAATTTTGTGTACTTAGGCTATAAATAGAGGTCATGTGTGTGCATTTTTTTGAACTTTGATCATTTGAATATTAAACTTCAGATTTCAGAACTCTCTTAGAGCACAAAATTTCATGTTCTTCTCTTCCTCTCCCTTCATTCATCTCCTTCTTCCTCCAAGCTCTTATCCATGGCCTCTTATGGTGGTGAGCGTCTTCTAGACTCATCTTCTCCTTGAAGTGGCGTCTCCTCTCTCTCTTCCTTCTCCATTCCGCTGCCATTCATCTTCCAAGAAGCAAAGGAATCCATTGATGAAGAAGATCCTAGGCCTAAAAGCTCCAATGGAGCTTACATCACCAAAAGCCCAAGTGATTGATTCAAGACTTCAAGATCAAGCATCAAGAATCCAATCCAAGATTCAAGATTCAAGATTCAAGAGAAGAAATCAAGAAGCAACAAGTCAAGACTTCATATAGGATAAGTATTAAAAGAATTTTTCAAAAACCCAATAGCACAGTTTTGTTTTACAAAAGAATTTTCTCTAATTTTCTAAGTTACCAGAGTGATTACTCTCTGGTAATCGATTACCAGTTATCAGTAATCGATTACCAGTGACCAATTTGGTTTTCAAAATGTTTTTAAATGATTTATAACGTTACAAAATGATTTTCAAATAGTGTAATCGATTACACTAAATTAGTAATCGATTACAAGTGAATATAAACATTGGAATTCAGATCCAATTGTGAAGAGTCACAACTTTTCATAAAATACATTGTGTAATCGATTACACCTTTGTGGTAATCGATTACCAGTGAACAGTTTTAAATAAAAAGTTAAGAGTTATAACTCTTAACATGGTTTTCTCAAAAGTCATAACTCTTCCAATGGTTTCTTTGACCAGACATGAAGAGTCTATAAAAGCATGACTTTGGCACATGTTCAAGAGATAATATATTCTTCCAAACAATCCTTTTTCACAATCTTTCTCTAACCATTGCCCATTGCTTTTTCTTTGCCAAAAAGCTTTCAAAACTATTTTTCTGCAAGTGGAAATTCTACAGAAAACAAAAGTGTGCTATCTTTTCTTCCTTCTCCTTCTTGCCAAAAGATTCAAAGGACTAATCGCCTGAGAATTCTTTTGATTCTTCCTTCTCCCTCTTGCCAAAAGATTCAAAGGACTAACCGCCTAAGAATTATTTTGATTCTTCCTTTTCCCTTTAAACAAAAGATTTCAAAGGACTAACCGCCTGAGATATCTTTTGTTTCCCCTTACAAAGATTCAAGAGACTAACCACCTAAGAATTCTTTGTCTTAACACATTGGAGGGTACATCCTTTGTGGTACAAGTAGAGGGTACATCTACTTGGGTTGTTATACTGAGAACAAGAGAGGGTACATCTCTTGTGGATCAGTTCAAGTGGAGGGTACATCCACTTGGTTGTTCAAAGAGAACAAGGGAGGGTACATCCCTTGTGGATCTTTACTTGTAAAGGATTTTACAAGGTTATTGGAAATCCCAAAAATCGTGGGTTGCTTGGGGACTGGACGTAGGCACGGGTTGTGACCGAACCAGTATAAATCTTGTGTTTGTCTTCTTCTTCCCTATGCTCTTTACTTTTTCGCTGTGTACTTTTTATTTCTGCTTTACTTTGTCTAAGTTATTGTTTCTATTCTTTACTTTTTCATAACTTAGTAGTAAAGCCTAATTGAATCTATTAACATTAAGAAGGATAAATTTTTAATTAGACAAGACACATTCATAATTAATTCAACCCCCCCTTCTTAATTATTTCGAGGCCACTTGATCCAACAGCTTGGAGCATCCTTTCTTACTCTAACCTTGCCCCCACATCTCACACCTCTGGTCTGAACATGGATCGGGTGAGGTTAGTTTACGGACTTGTAATGAAGATGGACATGGACGTGGGCTTCCTCATTTCACACCAGATCTCATACATGGCCCAGTCCAACTCCTCACGGCTTGGCTTCCCAGCCTTGATTTCTGCACTCTGCGTGGCCCGAGGAGTAGTCTCAGATTCTCTGACTTTCGAGTCCCTCAGCCCTGCCATTAATTTGGCATGCATAAAGAAGAACTACTGGAACCTGGACGATCCCATGATCGTATTTCCAAGGACCCGCAAGGCACGGGCTAGAGGATCTGAGGACCCATCTTCTTCAGCTCCTGCTCCTGCTTCTTCTTCTGCTCTCCCTACTGCTGCTTCTACACCTTTTGCTCCTTCTCCAGCACCAGCTCCCTCTGCTCCATCATCATCAATTCTAGCATAGTGTCGATGCTCCGAGGTCACAGTTCCTATGTTGCAGAGCATCCATCGTGGCTTATGTCTGGTGATGCAGAGTATGCATGACGCGGCTCAGCATCGGCCTATTATCAGTATGGAGGAGTTCACTTCTCAGGTGGCCTGGCCAGGAGTCCAGCCTTCTCCTTTAGGAGGAGGTGGGGCTTCCGCAGCCCAGGAGCCTCAGTTGCAGTTGGAGGTACCTCATGAGGCCACTCCAGAGGCTACTCCATGGACCTCACCAGTCACTTCACCAGTTTTGGAGGTCTTTGAGGAGGAGGATGGCACTACTGATGTGGATTATGTAGCTGATATGACTGCAGCACAGAGCATCTGGGATCATTGGCTTGTTACAAATCAAGAGACACCCCAGCCAGCCCAGGATGCTCCCTCCTCACCTCATGGCGAGCCTACACCAGCCCAGGATGAGCAGACACCAACTCAAGATGATTGTTGACAGGATTTTCATTTATTTCCTGCTTTAGATACATTTTATTTTTAGTTTATGTTTTTAGTACAGTTTTTAGTTAGTTCTTTATTCAGTTAGTAAATTTTAAAGCTTGTTGAATAGTTTGCAGTTTGATTGATATTGCAGTGGTTTGATTTGATGAAAAATCTTGTGTTTGTTGAATGATTTCAATCGATCAATTGAATGGATTGAGTGAATTGTAATGGGTAGATCATATGCTTTGAGTGAGTATTAAGTAATTAGAAGAGAAAGAACATGGATTAGGTACATGGTTGAAAATGTTAGTTGGTTTGACAGATTGGTTGTGAAGGTAATCACTAGCCACAACCTGGTGAGTGTGTGATCTTTAAATGTGAGAGAACGACTAACATTGGGTACTGATTTTTGCATGAATCTCTGATTACTGAATGAATGCATGAGTTTGAAGATGATGAAGGTCATGATTGACTGAAATAGCTACTTATCCAAAAAGCTTACCTTATGCATGAATGAATAATCCCTTGCACCCATGTTGAGCTGAAAATTTGATTGATTGACTTGAACCCTGAGCTTATAAATTGTAATCTCCATCTACCTTGTCTTAGGTTGTAGGAGAGCATCATAGTTCAAGGCAAATTTGTCCCAAATTTAGGGGAGTTTATTAGGTAACAACAATTGTGGTAAGAAGATGTCAACACACACAACAAAATCAATAAACAGCAAGTAAAAGCTGCTAAAATAAAAAAAATAAAAAAAGAAGAAAGAAATTTCAAAAATAAAAGCTAAGTGTATGTTGTTGTCAAAGCTAAGTGCCTTAAATGAAAAAGGCATGTAATTGAAGCTGGAATAAAAGAGAAAAGGTTGATCTAAGGATGAATGCTCTCCTAGAACTTAAGATTTTTGCATCCTAGAAAAATCATATTTTGTTTGCAGCCTAGCCTCATTACAAGCCAAGAAAAGTCCTTCAGATTCAATTTGGGTGTTTGTGACTGTATGGCATGAGATGAATTGCAAAGATTGAGACTTGTGTTGGTTGTTGATTAAGAAATAGCCTTAAACACTTGTGCTTGAGAGAAACAGTGACCATGAGGATTTGGTTTGATGATCCTTCCTTGATATTTGTCTTGCTTGCTAGCTTATTTCACTTGTGTTGCCTAGTTATCATGTTCATATCTTTGAAAAGCTGCATATCTTGTGAAAAGTTGTTGGTTGAAGCATTGTATGCCACTTGTGTCATGTGATTGAATGCTTGGAAACAAACACAATTTTGAATAACCACTGTGAGTTTGTCACTTGAGGACAAGTGAATTGTTCTTTCTTTGCTTGAGAACAAGCAAAACTGTAAATTTAGGGGAGTTTGTTAGTCGTCATTTACAACTAACTTTTGTATAGAAAAGTTTTATAAAATGTTTATCTTTTCCCCAATTTATGGTTCTTTTTGTAGGTTTGTACATATTTTTAGGTTTAGTTTAATTTTGTTCAGTAGAAATGCCCAACATTGTGAATTTAATGTCTTTCAACTTCAATTTCAGGTAAAAAGGATGAAATTTGTGAAGGCTTGCATCTGGTGTCTCGCTAAGCGAGGCTTGTGTGCTTAGCAAGAATCATGCGCTTAGTGAGGCACTCAACCCGCTTAGCGAGTTGGGAGAATCTGGAGGAGAATCTGAGAAGCATCTGCGTGCTCAGCGTGTCATTAGCTCGCTCAGCGAAGCGTTTGTCTCTTCCTACGCTAAGCACCCTCAGCTCGCTCAGCGGATATTCACTAACTCGCGCTAAGCGCGAAAATGGCGCTAAGCAAGCCTTCGAGGACAGAAAGCCCTTTTTAAGGATGAAGTTGGAAAAATCAAGTAGAGAAGTTAGAATAGAGCGTGGATTGGAACGTAGAGAGCAAAATAGAGGCGCAAAATAGAGCAAGGAAGCCAAAAACCTCAGCTTTCAAGAGGATCTTAGGTTTAGGAGTAATTTTTAGGTTCCTAGAAATGGAGGAGACATCCCCACCACTGTGTAATATGTTATTTTCTTCTTAACCCATCATCTTGTAGCTGAAAGGTGCTGCCTTGTGATGGAAGGCTAAGTATCTCTGTTGGGAAATTCTACTGAAACTTGATGTAAATTCTTAACTATCTATTTAAAGTTATTTTATGTGTTCATTGTTTTTATCTGCACTTAATTATTGCATACTTTTGGTCTGATCACCCATTGGTGTGTAAAGTTAGGATTTTTAGCATTGGAAAATGTATTAATCCTTAGAACTGGATAGAGCAGGGCTAGATAACTGCATTGCTAGACATAGAGTGCAGTGTTTTAGTTTTTTATATGTTGTGATTGTAATGTTGTTTGGTTAGGCTAAGTTCGATGAGATATCCGAGAATGAGGTTTAATTAGAATTAGTCCATTCACGCGAGGAATCGGTGTTTGGTATTTTAGTCCTCAGCATAGAACACAGAAATAACATTAAATAGAGAAAAATCTTTTAATTACATCAAGTGTTCAGTAGAAGGACTCAACGTTTAAATCATCTGTTTTCTCTCCCGTTTTGATAAGCATATTTGTAGTTAATTTAGATTTATAGCATATACATCTTTGATTTAATTTTGTTTACATGGCTTTATATCAATGTCTGCTTGCTGAATGAAACTTCACCAAATGAAACAAATTCCCTGAGTTCGATACTCAATTTCTTATCATTTTATTATTACTTTAACAACTCGGTACACTTAACGATAAAGTTCAGAACTATCCTAAAGTTCGAACGGTATGCTAATACGTTTTTCTATAATTTGAATTTTTCTTTCAACAAGTGCACAATGCTCTTCGAAAATAATCATTGTCCTTGATAACTTCTGTTGGTGAATTTAGGCCAACGGTAACCTTCTCATATTGTTTTTCCACTTAGTCAATTATTTATGCTTTACGCTTAAGTTGTCTTAAGATGCAAGTCTCTCTTGATCGGTTTCCTTAATTAGTACCCAACTAAAAGAATCCAAATTTGTAAGAGTGAATGAAATGTCATCTATTGATTGAACATTTGCATCACATATTCCAAGTTTGTTTAATGAATCATGGATAGGCTCTTTTCGATCCCTTCTCTCAACGTCTAATATCATTCCTTATTTTCTGTGCATTTCTCTCAACGTCTAATATCAGAGTATATTTTTAGTCCTCTAAAAAAAGTAAATTTTTAGTTCACTTTAATTTATTTTCAAATAAAAAATGATTCACTTTAATTTGATTTTTTTATAAAAATAATCTATAAAAATCCTGAACTTTTGTGTTATTCCATTTTGTTTCTTCTTAATAGTTTGCACTAAAACGTACTCAATAATTATATTTAATGGTATAGGATACAGTGTTAAATATTTTGATACTCATTTATCATTAATGTATTATATATATATATATATATATATATATATATATATATATATATACATTTTATAATTAAAAAAGAAGAAGAAATATTACAGAAAAGATAAAACCCACATAAAGGTGGAGTAAAATGAGAGGTAAGACAATAAATTAATGCTTTGAGGCTTAAAAGAAGAGTAAGACAGAAGAAAAGGAGTTAATAAAAAATGGGAGACTAATAGAGAAGTTAAAAAAAAAGGAAAAGGAAAAATATGCATAAATAACGTGTATCAAAACCTTTATTAATAAATTAGAAGACATTAATTAGCAACGAGATGCATGAGCATGGTAGGGAGAGATGGAGAGTTAAAAATTCCAATACTCATTAATGATTAATATATATTACAATACATGTGAAATGGATACATGAATGTAAGAAAATATAAAACTGATATTAATTTAAATATTTCAATACCTATACTAAATTGTTGAATATTTTACCTATAGTCAATTGTTGGATATATAGATATTAATTTTATTATACTTGTATTGTTTGTTATGTGAGTAGTGTTGCTTGTTGTTTGTATGTTCATTAGATAATTTATTTTGTCTTTGTTTCAGAGTTATTATTGTCTTTTATTTCTTATATTTTACCTCCATCTTTGTCTTTGTTGTTGTGTTGTTGATTGCTGATTATTTAAATTTTCCATGATATCACCTTATATATATATATATATATATATATATAATAAAAAAGGAATAATTAAGAGAGAAATAAGATAAAAATAATAAATGAATATAAATTAACCTGACACAAAGAGTGAAAATAAAATGTCTTTAACCTGAGAATGAAAAAAAAAAAAAAAAAACTGTACGATATAGTTAAAAGTTAAAAAAAATGTTGAATCACTGAATGTGAAGAACATGGATTAAATGCCATGATAACAAAAGACACATAGTGCAGTATAAAAAATCAAAAGACATGTATATCGTTACTAAAACTTAGTATAACCGCCGTTCATAGCCAGTGGGTTATTGGAGCTACATTTAAAAGGTGAAAACCTGAAAGCATGACAGCATGCAAAAGTCAAGTATAATTATATTAGTTACATTTCAAGATGAATAAATAAGAGACGCAACCTTGTTATATGAATAATATCATCCAAAAGTGAAACCATATGGTAAAGACTGTAAAGTGCATCCTAAAAATTTATTACGAAACACACCCAAATATGAAACGGGACCATTCTACAAACCTTTCAGTTCTCAATGGGGGATTAAGAACCCTTCTTTTGAAGCACTTTGTTTCTTTTGTAGAGAAAGTACTGGAAGAAAGAAAAAAAAATCAGATTTTGAAGATCACCCAGAGTTCAAAGATTTGGGAAAGTGTGATATGAAGAAAATAAATTACGTGGAATAAGCAAACTATCTAAAATATGAAATGCAGAGGAGATGCAAAAGGTGTGGTAGTAGACAACAATGAAGAAGAAGTGATTTTCACTATTATGAGAATGAACATACAAAAATCCCAATAAAAAGCATGATGTGGAGGTTACAAGCACAACCCTCCATCATAAGCATGTTCTTTTTAAAATGGTTTCCTAAAGCAGTTTTTTTTTTTTTTCATTTTAAAATGCCTAAAGCAGTTTAAGAAAAAAAACACGTCAACATGAGAGATCATTTTCAGAAATAATGGTGTATTGAGAAAGTGTATAGAACGTAGTTATTTTTTAAGGATAAAATAAGATTGGGAAAAGTGTACACAAAAAGATTACGTAGTTATTTTTTAAGGATAAAATAAGATTAGGAAAAGTGTACACAAAAAGATTATTATTATTATTATTATTATTATTATTATTATTATTATTATTATTATTATTATTATTATTATTATTATTATTATTATTATTATTATTATTATTATTATTATTATTATTATTATTATTATTATTATTATTATTATTATTATTATTTACTTTTTTATATTAAGCATGTTGACCTATATAAAGATTTAGACTAAATTATCATTTTAGTTTTTTTTCGGTTTAATTCTTTATTTTTTAAATTTATTTTGGTCATTTATCTTATTTAAAATATTCAAAATGATTTTTTATCTTTTAAAAAATTCACTTTGATACCTCTTCTTATTTAAAAGGTTCAAAATGAGTTTTCAATTATTTAAATATATTCAAAATAGTTTGAGTGTCATCCGGGGGAAAATTAAAGTTGAATATATTTAAATAGTTAAAGGATAATTTTGAACTTTTTAAATAAAATAAGATACTAAAGTGAACTTTTTAAAAGATAAATGACAATTTTGAACATTTTAAATCAGATAAAGGATCAAAGTGAATTTTTTAAAAGATAAAAAAATCATTTTGAAAAAATAAATAAGATAAAGGATCAAAATGGTCATTTAGCCAAAGATTTTATGCAATAAGCTTATATTTATGTCTTGGTTAGAGGTCTTGTAATAAAATAGACTCTTAAATAAATTATTGTGAATGTTGGATTATACCTTAAAAATAAATTTATACTATTATATATGAAAATTGAACTTGACTCTTATAAAGCTCAACCCACCTATTTTTACATTATCTCATGTTTTTCCTCTTTTTATCTGACAGAGAAAGTTAAAGAAACGATAGGGAAATAACAAAAGTAGTGGAATCTAGTAACAACCACGCCTATAGTATTTGCAAAACAAAGACTCTATAGGTCTTGAGGGCACTCATTAAAAACAAAATTAGAGCTTTGAAGATGAACTTCTTTCTTGGCAAAACCATCCACTTCACAATTTCTTCCTTAGAGTTTGTTGGAAGGAAAGACTCCAATCTTGAGCTATATAAAATTCGGTCATGTCCATCTAAGATGCTAAGGGATGAGTGAGCAAAACACCATGAGAGATGAGATCCAATGATGTTGTAGAATCAAATTCACAAATAAGCTTCTACAATCCTTTGGACCAAGCAATCTTTAGACCATGGTTAATACTCAACATTCAAATTAGATGTAACACCACCACACCAACATAACCAATTATCCAATGAGAGTTTGAATCTCTAATTACACCCCCAAAACCTGACAAGCCTAGATTCCCAATAGAGTTGTCATCTATGTTTAATTTGAAAATGTCTTGAAGATGATGAAGCCATTTAACTCCCCTTGGATGAGGATTTCACCTAGTTTTACTGAGCAACAAATGAACAAGACTATGAAGACTGAATCTGGTGTATTACCACATAAGAGTTCCAAGGATGGCCTTGGAAAATCAACATATTTCCATATGCACCAACAAGTAATCGAGAAGATAGCTCCATCAGGTCATGTTGAAAAATGGTGAAGCCAAACTGAACTATCTAATATTGAGTTATTTTGCCATTTTTCCAATTTTAGAATATTCCAGATGCTCCTTGAATTATAGTAGTCCTAAAGTAAGTGGAAAATTGATTCTTCTAGAAATCCACACTTACAACAAGAGGAATCAAAACAGAGATGCCGACAAAATCGGAAAAGGTTAGTGGGGGATGCTCTTATGGTCTAAGAGTTGTTGAATCAAAGATTAAAGACTTGAAGATTATTCTTAGGTTTTTGTTTTTAATCATTTTACAGTGACAAACAAGTTTTAAAAGATGTGACATTTGTATTAGATGCTTTTAGACTAGTGTCATACCCTAATTTTGTCCGGGGACCATTATTTGTCGGCATGCGACTTTCGTTTGACCACTTCAAAATGTTTAACACCCATCGTCGTGGAATCCGTAAAGTTCCGGGATGTTTCGGAGAGAAACCGGCCAAGAACACAAAAATGGGAGTGTATTTAGCAAAATGGGGGGTGTGTAAATAGACTATTACACCCTAATTTCATCCGGGAACCGTTGTTGATCACTTCAGAAGGCTTAACATCCATCTCCATGGAATCTGTAAAGTTTCGTGAGGTTTCGGAAGGAAAACAGCCAAAAAACAAAAAAATGGGGGGTGAACTTATCAAGCTGGAGGTGTAAATAGAAAATTTCCAATCTGGGCCCATCTAGAGGATTTTGGACCTTTTCTTTCTTCTTGGCTAAGCAACCACCTCTCCTGGGTGAGCTGGGCGGCAAGCACCTCCTTCCTTTTGTTGAAAAAATGGCTTCCAGGGCTTCCGTAATGCTTCCGTAAAATTTCTAAAAACCTTGGGTAAACATATTTCACTTGATATTGGTGAAAGGGAAGAGGAAAAAGAATAAAATGAAGTCCTATATGCTTCCATAAATTTTCCATAAATTACGAAAAAGGTGGGTGAACTTATCAAGATAGGGTGCAAATAGCAATTTTGAAATTTTCGAATCTGGGCTCTTCCAGAACATTTTGGAAGCGGGGTTCCTTAAGGAGAAAGCAACCTACCTCGCCTGGGCGAGCTGGGCGGCAACCTCCTCCCTCCCTTTCCTATAAATAGGCGAATGGAGGTTGTTCCAAAGGGTCCCTAACCCCTATGCTATGCATTTCAGCTATTTTGGGTGAAAAAAATTGTTTCTATGAAGAAAATCTAAGCCGAGGTACTTCCGTAATGTATCCGAGACATTTTCATGAGCATATCCGTGAAGGTTTTTCGCCGTTCTTCACCATTCTTCATCCGTTATTCGTTCGTTCTTCGTTCTTCAACCGGTAAGTTTTCGAATTCGAGACTTTCAATTTATTTGTTGTTTTGTTGGCTTTCATCTTTATTTCATTCACTTTCGGTTTTCTTTTCTTCCATTTTTAACGAGCTTTAACCGATCGTTTAAGCTGTTATCTCGCCTTATAAATGATAAAATGAATTTCAATCGATCATTTGCATTGTAATCTCGTTTAATCACTGTTAAAGCAAAATCTAACCGATCGTTCACACTGTAACCACGGTTAAACCAAAAAAGGCAAAATAATAATAAAATCATCAAAATATCTTGAAAAAATAATAATAAAATAATCAAAATATCTTTGAATAAAATAATCAAAAAAATCAATCGGACGTTTTTTTCTTTGGAAGTTTCCTTGAATGAATTGAGTAATAACCAAAGTGAAACTAAAGCTAAAATCAAGTCACAAATCAAGTTTTGTCCGCAAAAATCACTAAAAACCGTTTTAAGGTCCAACGTCTTAAACGGTCCTCTTTACTTTTATCGGTTAACATGGACCGTTCAAAAGCATAAAATCAACATTCAACTTTACCGCTTTTGCAAGAACTACGTAGGTCTGAGTTCTTCATCACAAATCGAGGATACGTAGGAGCAAAAGCCCTGCTTTTGTCGACCACCCCAAGAGATCGTTAATGGTCCAACACCTTAACGTTTCTCTCCTTTCAAAAACCAAGAGATCGTTAATGGTCCAACGCCTTAACGTTTCTCTCCTCTCAAAACCAAGAGATCGTTAATGGTCCAACGCCTTAACGTTTCTCTCCTTTCCAAAAATCAAAAGATCGTTTAATGGTCTGATGCCTTAAACGACTTTTTTTTCGGTTAAAATATATCTTGCGAAAAAAAGATAAAAACAATTTAACCAATGTTTAGTTCTAAAAGAACTACGTAGGTCTGATTTCCTCATCGCAATTGAGGATACGTAGGAGCGAGGGAAACACCCTTGTCGACCACAAAAAGATAAAAATACAAAAAACATAAAAAAAAAGCATAAAAAGACATAAAAAAGGGAAAATAAACCATTTTAAAGTCATATTTGCACACTTGATTAAAGGCTACCGTCCCTTGTGACGGACGTGTGGGGTGCTAATACATTCCCCGTGCGTAAAAACAACTCCTGAACCTTTCACACTTAAAGTTCGTCGACCACACCTTTTTTGATTTTTTCGACGTTTTCCTCGAATAAACGTTGGTGGCGAATCCGCGCATTTTCCTCCCATGGAAGACGCACCCGTGAGCCCCCGCGTCGCCCTCTCACCGAAGGGTAGGTTGTGACAGTTAGCGACTCCACTAGGAACTATTTTTAGAGAGTTAGGCCTTCTAATCTCATTCAATATCATGACTTCCTCTTTTGTCAGTTTCCTTTTATTTCTCTTATGTTCTTGTATATAACTCCTTGATGCTTTTAGTGTGTTTTTGAAATGTATGCATGAGATAGATATTTATTCATTTGATGCACACAAAACCAACACCTTTTTGCACACCACGGTGAGTTGAAAAGGGGCCCTATACCCGGGTCCATGGGAACATAAGGAGTGGAGGTGAATCTGTGGTCATGCTGAGTCTCCGACTTGCTTGATAACAGTAAACCCTCATCTAGAGTTTTTCTCTTTGATAACATATTGTTGCTGGTAGTCCCTACTACCGCAATATGTTTTTTTTCGAAGGGGATGATACCTCTAGAAACCATCAAGAGAGATATGACCACCTTGGGAATTATCACTAAAAGCCTTTTAGTTCCTCCCGTTTAGGTCCCTAAAATAGGGGCACAAAGTGAACACGCTGCATGCCTTTTAAACTCTGCCATGCATATAACCTAAATGTCATGTACGCCTTTGTTGTATGATTATTTGAGGATATTGCCATACTGCATACATCCCCCTGTCGCACTTTTGCGCATCTGCATCATGTCGTCACGCATGCGTTGTATGTTGGTCTCGTCTTTTTTCACGGGAAGCCGGAAGGTCCATATCAGCTTCTTAACTGCACACATGGGGCACTGCACCCCCGAATGCGCAAGTAAGAAGAGATGATTTTTGGGGCTCTCATGTCCGTAAATGCATTCATATCATGTATTGCATAAGCATCTCTTCAAGGCATCATAATCGACATATTGTTCCTGCATTTGTCACTTATCATGTTCATACATTGCATTTTGCATAAGTCATTTCATCACCATGCATCTGCATCTAACATGCTTTTTGCATACCTTTTATTTTCATGTTTACTCATGCATGATCCTTGCATTTTCCCCTGCAAAACAAAAACAAAAAAAGGAAGCATGAAAATTCATACTGCATTCTTAGTTGCATGTGTTAGGTACCATGAGCCAACCATGTTGGGATCATAAACCCATTTCTCAAAACAAAACAAAATGATTGAGCATGGTACCTAATGCGTGGTTAACTAGGAAATGATGTTTCTTCGGGCATTTCAATCTCATAATTACATTTTCCATGCGTAGCATACGTATTCTCGAGTCTTTCATCTCTATGCAATGTTGTCAAAGTATTGGCGATCAGAATTGCCATTCCTTGGGTTATGGGGTTGAACCAAGCTCATGCTTTTACGAAAAAGGTTCATCAAGTCAAGTTAAAGTATGGAAGCAACCATCTTGCAAAAAATTGGGGCAAAAGATGGATCGGGTTACATCGCTACTTCGTCTACTGCCAAACACATTTAGGACTATTGATGTCCTTGTTACTTCCAATTTCACCTTGACAAAGATGTCATGGACCAAGTTGAAAATCTAAATTGATTCAACCCCATGTCCTGCATAAAAATTCGCAATACTTCAACTGTGCATCATTCGCATACATCCATGCTTTTCATTGGTTGCATTGCTCATTGCATTCTTTCCTTGAAAAAAAAATGAACTTAATCATTGTTATCAAAAGGAAAGAGCACGCTTTACGGCACCCTTACCGAACTCATGCTAGAGCTAGAGTAATGGGTGAAGTAGAGGAGGTGCAAGAGCAGATGAAGGTCGACAGGGAGGCCTTGAAAGAGCAAATGGCCACAATGATGGAGGCCATGATGAGCATAAAGAAGATAATGGAGGTCAATGCGGCTGCAATAACCTCTACCAGCACCATTGTTGAGGTGGACCTGACCCCCCCTATATGGCCTCAAACAAATAAATCATCCAACCTCAGATATGGTAGGTCTGAAAGGCAAAGAGTTGGGAGGTACGGGTGGCCCTCATTTAGTGCGAAAAACAAGCATGCCTTCCCACCATATGGCTTGCCTCCCAACTATACACCACCCAATGTGGCATACACTCCCAGTGAGGATGTCAATAACTCCGCTCTCATACTCATTGAAAGCCAACAACCTCAAACTGATCATGCACATGTCTCTCAACCCATGGGGGAGAAACATGAAATGCCCCACCACAATCTAGCTGACTTCGAGCCTTGCCTCGGATATGCCACTAAAGGGCAAGCAGTTGGTGGTATTCCCCTGCAAAACACTTTGGAGGGCCCTCAGTATCACCCACAACCACACCCCTTGCATTCCACAGCGGGTAAAAACCCTTATGCTATGGTAGAAATGAGAAAGTTGGATCATCTAGGGGAAAGGCTTAGGGCCATTGAAGGAGGCGAAGATTATGCCTTTGCTAACCTAGAAGAGTTGTTCCTAGTACCCAATATCATCACCCCTCCCAAGTTCAAGGTGTCGAACTTTGACAAGTACAAGGGGACTACTTTCCCCAAGAACCATCTAAAGATGTATTGTCGGAAGATGGGGGCATACGCAAAAGATGAGGAACTGCTGATACATTTCTTCCAAGAAAGTCTTACTGGGGTAGCTGTTACCTGGTACACTAACTTGGAACCTTTCCGAGTCCATTCTTGGAAGGACCTAATGGTTGCCTTCGTTAGGTAGTATCAGTATAATTCTTATATGGCTCCGGATAGGATGCAACTATAGAACATGTGCAAAAAGGGGCATGAATCTTTCAAAGAATACGCCCAAAGGTGGAGAGACCTGGCAGCACAGGTGCCACCCCCAATGACGGAAAGGGAGAAGATAACCGTGATAGTAGACACATTACCAGTGTTCTACTATGAAAAGATGGAGGGCTACACACCTTCAAGCTTTGCTGATTTAGTTTTCACCGACAAAAGGATCGAAGTAGGTCTAAAAAGAGGCAAATTTAATCATTCTGCTTGGATGAATGAGAAAACTGGGGCAAATGAAGAGGGTGAGAATGAAGGAGAAACCCATACTGTGATTGTCGTTCCTACATGGAAAATTCCCCACCAGCTCAACAACATCATTACTTAGCCAATATCAGCCTTTCTCATTACCCACCACCCAGTCATCCACAAAGGCCATCCCTAAATCAACCACAAAGCCTGTCTACTACACTTCTAATGACGAGCACCACCTTTAGCACAAACCAAAACACCAACCAAAAAGGAATTTTGTAGCAAAAAGCCTGTAGGATTTACCTTAAATTCCGGTGTCATATGCTAACTTGCTCCCATATCTACTTGATAATGCAATGGTAGCCATAACCCCTGCCAGGGTTCCTCAACCTCCATTTTTCTGAGGATATGACTCGAACGCAACATGTGCATATCATGAGGGAGTTCCAAGACATTCCATTAAGCACTGTATGACCTCGAAGCGTAAGGTGCAAAGTCTAATTGATGCAGGCTGGCTGAAATTTGAGGAGAATCGTTTGTGAATCCTAACATTGATAAGCGACACCACACATGGGGCAATTTTGAAAGCTTTTGTTAGATGTCTCTAATGACTCATCAGGATTTTCAAGCTATGCCATTATTGTAAACCACAATTACAATGCTAAATAAAATGGATAAATTTGACATCTTTGTCCTTCATCCTCTCATAATTACATCTTTTCTTCCACTAGAATGTGGGTGCAAGCCTTTGGTTTGTTTGCTTAAGCGACCTACGCTCCTAAGTTTGGACTTGCAAGACTGTTCAATCAGAAATTACTCGTGCTACACATTTGGTAAGGATGTCGTAAACAATGAGTAAAGCAGAAAAGTTCAAAAAGAAAAAGAAAAAAAGCATTTGATTGACTGTGTTTTCAAGTAAAAATATAGACGTTTATGTAACCTCATTTTATCATTCTGGAAAGTTTGTCTTTTTAGAGAGAAGTGAGTTATCAAGAATAGGAGTCATTTGACTTAATCTATCAACTTAAAAAATCCTTCAACTATTTCTCGTCCTTGAAAAATTCTTTTTGCGAGAATCAATCGCTTCTTTCATTCTTCCTTGTTACAAGGTTGTGAAAACAAATAACGATGGATACCTCAGAGCCCTACACTGGGGCAATTAAAGGCACCATGCATAAACCTCAAGCAAACCTAGGGGCAGATTAGAAGTTCTCACCCAATAGGTTCCCTGCTACAAGGTCATGACGAAAGACAACAATTGGTACCTCAAAGCCTTACACTGGGGAAATGAAGAGCACCGTGCATGAGCCTCAAGCGAACCTAGGGGCAGATCAAAAGTTCTCACCCGTCGATTTTTTTAAACTAAAAAATGGGGGACAAACCCTGGGATTTCAATGGATTGATTAAATGTCAAACGACTCCATTATCGTCACTCCAAAATGGTCAAGTGACTAAATCAAACAAGGAGAGATTTGCAAAAGATAGGATAAGGTTGCATGAATTATCACCTCTTTCAAAAGGACAGTCAATCTGTGTTTTCCAAAAAAATCAAATCAAAATCACAAAATAGGAAAAGAATGTCATGAACATTGTACAACTTTCCATTACATTGCATTGTTGCATCGAAGTCCGCATTTCAAGACAAAGGTTGCATGCATCTGCATCCCTAAAAATCATGTTAACTACATAGATTTCCTATACCCACTATCCAATCTTTTGAATTTGGGATGACCGACCCTCTCAATGAGTCAATCTCTTGCTTTCTCATAAGGATGGACCCTTGGGTACTAGTACCTATTGCCTTCAAAGGACTACACGTCCTCACCTTCAGACGGATTCACGTCCTCGCCTTCAGAGGACTGCACGTCCTCGCCTTCAGAGGACTACACGTCCTCGCCTTCAGAGGACTGCACGTCCTTGCCTTCAAAGGGCTACACGCCCTCACCTTCAGAGGGCTACATGCGCCCGCCTTTAGAGGACTACACGTCCTCGCCTTCAGAGGGCTACACGCCCTCCCCTTCAGCTACACGCCCTTGCCTTCAGAGGACTACACGTCCTCGCCATCAGAGGATTGCACATCCTCGCCTTCAGAGGACTGCACGTCCTCGCCTTGAGAGGACTACATGCCCTCGCCTTCAGAGGACTACACGTCCTTGCCTTCAGAGGACTGCACGTCCTTGCCTTCAGAGGGCTACACGCCCTCGCCTTCAGAGGACTACACGTCCTCGCCTTTAGAGGGCTTCACGCCCTCTCCTTCAAAGGGCGACACGTCCTCGCCATTAGAGGGCTACACGCCCTCTCCTTCATAGGGCTACATGCCCTCACCTTTAGAGGACTACACGTTCTCGCCTTCAGAGGGCTACACGCCCTCGCCTTTAGAGGACTACGCATCCTCGCCTTCAAAGGGCTGCACATCCTCGCCTTCAGAGGACTACACGTCCTCGCCTTTAGAGGACTACACGTTCTCACCTTCAGAGGACTACACGCCCTCACCTTTAGAGGGCTGCACGCCCTCGCCTTCAGAGAGCGACACGTCCTCGACTTTAGAGGGCTGCACACCCTCGCCTTTAGAGGACTACGTGTCCTCACTTTCAGTGGGCTCCACATCCGCACCTTAAGAGAATTTAAGGTCCTCTGCCCTTAATGCTTAACCGAGACTTGCGCTCCCGGTTAAGGGGCCAATAGTTTCCTTTTATCAGTTCCTGGGCCACCCCCTGATCCTAGAGGAGGGCCAACTATGCGAGAACAACCAGAGTAGGAGGCTCTCGCGTAGCTACTATGTATACCGGGGCAAGATTTCACCCGTGCCGCTGCAAAGAGACGAGTGCGGATCATGCGCACCAACATGACCACTCTTACACAGATATGAATGACGTTGCTACTTTGCAACATTCTGCCCAGCGACCATAATGTCGATCTCCCCCTGCAGAAGTATCAATTGGTCTGTGCCATCATGACATAGGTAAGTATGCACGTGGCTCAACTGATTTCTGATGCCATCCACTATTTGCAGGGATCGCGCCCACAAGACACCCAGTGGACCCGGAGGAGTCCAACAGGGCCCTGGGGTTTCCAGCTTTGGTTACGGGCCTCTATCAGTCCTATAGGGTGCCCGTCCCCCCCCCAGCAAGGTCACGCCATCGTGACATAGGTAAGTATGCACATCGGTCAACTGATTTTTGATGTCATCTATTGTTTGCAGGGATCGTGCCCGCAAGACACCCAGTGGACCCGGAGAAGTCCAACAGGGTCCTGGGGTTTCTAGCTCTGATTACGGGCCTTTGTCAGTTCTACGGAGTGCCCGTCGCCCCCAACAAGGTCATCAGGCCCCCTAATAACCGGGCTTTCATCAAGAAGTACTGCGCCCCCAGGCAGGCGCAGGGCGAGACACCACAGCAGCCTGGGGATGGCCAGCAGCGGGCAATAGACGCACCGTCGCCACCTCCAGAGCCCCTCAGCTCATTTACAAAGGTTGGAGCGTTGCCTACGACCCGTGGCTTACCAGCAGGCGACCAAGTCCAAAGCCAAAGGTAAGCAAAAGTACTAGGTTCGTGACCGACAAATCATCACGCGTCCAGCTCAAGACGTTAAAGAAACGCTACTAGGAGGCAACCTAGTACCTTTTAAATCTCTGATTGTTATTTGATCACCTTTGTTTCTCAAGTAATAGTAGGACACACTTAGTTGCTCATGATCCTAGGAATTTAAATAAAACAAGCACAAGCTCGGAAGGTAGTCATACCTCACAAAATATATGTATCTGTGTTTAGGTAGCGAAAATACTTTAGATATGCATGTATGTAATTTAGGTAGCAAAAAAATACCTCACAATATATATATATATATATATATATATATATATATATATATATATATATATGTATGTATGTATGTATGTTTAGGTAGCAAGATACCTTGGATATGCATGTATATAGCAAAAATACTTCACAAAAATATACATATGTTTAAGTAGCAAAATACCTCATGAAAAAAAAACAAAAAAAGTAAAATAAAAATAAAATTGGTTAGCTAAAAAGCCAACATGATTTTGAAAGGAAATGAACTTGCCATTCAGAACACACGGTTTTCGGTAAAAAAATGTGTATGCACCTGAAGGGTGAATGCTGTGAAAATTTTCCCGAACACCCAAAAATGGACTTGGATGAATACATGAATTGATAGAAGAGCATGTTTTGGAAACACTGGGTTAACTTAAATAGGGAAAATGAATCCTGAGCCCTAGTGTCACATGACCATAAAAACTTGATGCTTGAGTGTCCACATGGGTGCATGCATGGCCAGTTTTGCATAAAATTTCCTAATCATCATTGTTGCATGTGTGTCATGGAAATAATGTGGGACATCCCCTTTATCCCTAAACCGCTAGCCAAACCAACACCCTGACATACATCATGTCCAGCCGTTCCACAAGCCTTGAGCCAAAATCCCAACTCACCCATGATGACAATTTCCATCCTTGCCCTCGGAAGAAGGAACAGTGGGGTCTCCTAAGAAAGAAGGGTCACTCACTGTTGAGTTGCTAACATGTTTCAAAAAAAAAGAAAAAGAAAGTTCCTGATCAAAGATCGGAAGAAAACAAAAGAAAAAGAAGAAGAAAGTTCCCGATCAAAGATTGAAAGAAAACAAAGAAAAAAAATAAAGTTCTCGATCAACGATCAGAAGAAAACAGAAGAAATATACAGAAGGGTCTTCGGACCAGACAAATATCCAAACAATACAGAATAGGCACAACCAAATAAGGAAACCACGACTTGAAGTGGTCCTTTCCCTTTGATTGCCAACCAAAATCTTGTGCGTTGGTGACTTTCTCATCCCGCACTAAACAAAAACAGAAAAAGGAAAAGGCCAAAACACTCGGATCCAAATTTCCCACCAAAAAACACCATTCCCAAAAAGGTCCTATTGATCCATGATCACACATGTAATCTTTGATTTGATAGGAAATGATTTGAAAAATCAAGTCATGACATATCTATGGTTCAAAATTAGGATAAAACACTTACTTGTGTGAGATTGATACACTTTGAGTGATTTTCTTCTATTTTGTTGGGCCTAGTGTTTCCTCTAATGGTCGTTTAGAAATGAAACGCTAACATCCAAAATCTCATTTTATGGTTATGAGAAAATTTCATCAGCATACTCTCCTTCCCAAATAGACACATTGTTTTTCACCAAAAATTATGTGTTGCTCTGATCAATTGGGGGTTTTGTTTCTTTACTAAAGCATGTTCGCATTTTAGTGAAAGAACACCGAGGCTATTTTAGTCTCACACAAAAAAGCAAGAACTATGTAGGTCTGAGTTCCTCATCACAAATTGAGGATACGTTGGAGCAAAAGCCCCGTTTTTGTCGATCACCCCACCTTTTTCTATTGTGACCTGTGAGTCCGTTGGCACGTGGAGACGCCCTATACGGCAACCCGCACACACTCATTTGCTATCCGTCAGACTCAAAGCCTGATAGCATGCAGTGACTAACGTCGTCACCTGCACCTTTCCCGAAGATGTCAGTGTCTTCTGACCGAGACCGTGAAAAAGTCTCATTTGCTATCCGTAAGACTCAAAGCCCGATAGCATGCAATGACTAACGTCGTCATCTGCACCTTCCCCAGAGATGTCAGCGTCTTTTGGCCAAGACTGCGAAAAAGTCTCATTTGCTATCCGTAAGACTCAAAGCCCGATAGCATGCAGTGACTAACATTGTCATCTGCACCTTTGTCATCCAGAGACGGCGAGCTTGATGACATGCGGAGATACCTTATGGTTATCCGCACCTTTTGTCAGTCAGAGGCAAGCGAGCCCGTTGGCGCGTAGAGACTAACGTCATCATCTACACCTTTGTCATCTAGAGACAACAAGTCCGATGACATGCGGAGATACCTTATGGTTATCTGCACCTTTTGTCTGCCAGATGCAAGCGAGCCCGTTGACACACAGAGACTAACATCGTCATCTGCACCTTTTTCATCTAGAGACGGCGAGTCCAATGACATGCAGAGATACCTTATGGTTATCCGCACCTTTTGTCAGTCAGAGGCAAGTGAGCTCGTTGACACGCAGAGACTAACGTCGTCATCTGCACCTTTCTCATCCAGAGACGGCGAGTCCGATGACATACGGAGATACCTTATGGTTATCCGCACCTTTTGTCAACCAGAGGCAAGCGAGCCTGTTAACACGCAGAGACTAACATCGTCATCTGCACCTTTGTCATCCCGAGACGGCAAGTCCGATGACATGCGGAGATACCTTATGGTTATCCGCACCTTTTGTCAACCAGAGGCAAGCGAGTCCATTGACATGCAGAGACTAACGTCATCATCTGCACCTTTGTCATCCAGAGATGGCGAGTCCGATGACATGTGGAGATACCTTATGGTTATCCACACCTTTTGTCAACCAAAGGCAAGCGAGCCTATTGACACGCAGAGACTAACGTCGTCATCTGCACCTTTGTCATCCAGAGACGGCAAGTCCGATGACATGCGGAGATACCTTGGACCGTTAAAAAGCATAAAATCAACATGTAACTTTACCGCTTTTGCAAGAACTACGTAGGTCTGAGGTCCTCATCACAAATTGAGGATATGTAGGAGCAAAAGCCCCGCTTTTGTCGACCACCCCAAGAGATCGTTAATGGTCCAACGCCTTAATGTTTCTCTCCTCTCAAAACCAAGAGATCGTTAATGGTCCAATGCCTTAACGTTTCTCTCCTTTCCAAAAATCAAAAGATCGTTTAATGGTCTAACGCCTTAAATGACTTTTTGTTCGGTTAAAATATATCTTGCGAAAAAAAAAGATAAAAACAACTTAACCAACATTTAGTTCTAAAAGAACTACGTAGGTCTGATTTCCTCATTGCAATTGAGGATACGTAGGAGCAAGGAAAACACCCTTGTCGACCACAAAAAGATAAAAAAGCATAAAAAGACATAAAAAAAAGGGAAAATAAACCATTTTGAAGTCATATTTGCATACTTGATTAAAGGTTGTCGTCCCTTGTGACGGACACATGGGGTGCTAATACATTCCCCGTGCGTAAAAACAATTACCGAACCTTTCACACTTAAAGTTTGTAGACCACACCTTGTCTGGTTTTTTTGACGTTTTCCTCAAATAAACGTTGGTGGCGACTCCGCGCATTTTCCTCCCATGGAAGACGCACTCGTGAGCCCCCACGTCGCCAACTCGCCGAAGGGTAGGTTGTGACAACTAGGCATGATGGGTGATTTAGTCTTAGTTTTTTTTATATATTTAGCATAAATCAAACATGGTAGATTAATAAATTGATCTCAAAGTTTCTTAGAAGTAATGAGTTCAACACAGTGTAATCAATTACAAAGTGATAGAACAAGCAACAAAACTCACTTCTACTTTAAATTTGGCAAGAATCATTGAATTAATCATTATTAGTTTCAATAATCGATTACATAAGCCAGTTTTAGAAGAACGAAGTCTCTGTGACTCAAGATAATCAATTACCGCATTTACTAATCGAGTAGATTGCATCTAGAAACTTTAGGAGCTCTTTGTGCTTCTAAATAATTACTTACCACATTTGATAATCGATTATTCCATAACCATAAAAGCTTGAGAAGCTCTCTATAAAATGAGATAATCGATTACTACATTTTGTAATCGATTACCACATTTCTAGAAATGCAAAACAAAGAGGAATTTGAACAAATTAATCAATTATCATATTTTATAATCGATTAAATCAATTTTATCTGCTAAAATTATAAATACCCTCACTTGTTCTTTTTTCATAAGTGACTCTTGATACAATCTTATCTTTCAAAAAACACATTCTAAGAGTCATCTGAGGGAATTACTCTGTATTTCTTCAAAAGATTAAAGTTGATCAAGATTCATTCATTATTCATCATGAGTTGATAATCAAAGGAAGAGCTTGTGATCTACACATCTAGGCATATTCAATCTAATTTTTGATTTCTTTCTAGATTCTAATCTTGATTAGGGTTACCAAGGGGTTGTGTGAGTTGATAGGGTTTCAACTCCTAATCCTTCTCCTGTAGGGTTCAAGGGAAGAGTGGAATTTTTTAGAATTGCATGTGCGTAGTGTTTGTACTTGGCTCTCTATTAGTGAAAGTTCTAAGGGATCTTAGAACAACTGGATGTAGGTCCTCTTAAGGATTGAACCAGTATAAATTTTGTATGTGATTCTCTCTTTCCCTAAACCTTAGTTTTATGAATAAATCTTGGTAATGGAATTGATGTGAAATGGCCGTAAAACTTTGTTTTACATATCTTTGTGTGCTTATTATTTTCATTGTTTAATGATCTTTCTAAACAAAGTTTTAGAGAAAACCTTTATTATATGAAAGGGTATGTCTTAATTGAATCTAAATGATGATTAGGTAAAAGTTTCAAAAATAATCTATTCAACCCTCATTCTAGATTCCTGGTTATTCCAACAAGATCTGAAGAGAGTGTTTATCCACTCAATTGACTTAATGTTAAACAATAAATACTCTTGAGTCTTAATTCAGGGGGAGTCTAAGGGTTTGCCAGAAGTGACCTAGGAGTGGCAGGATAGAATACTTGTTGTAATCAAACTTTAATTAGTGGAACATTTTACTAGTTTGTAAAGGAGAATTGGTCATAGCTATGTTTGAGTCAACCAATACAAACCTAAGTGTTTCAACTTCTCTTGAAAGCTCATTTATTAGTATTTTCTTGTGTTGATTTTGATACACTTCATCACAAAGTTTGTTTGTGAAAAACCTTTGTGAAAACTTTGTTTCTTCAAGCATTAGACGATAGTATTTTTTTTCAACAAAATTATATTTCATTCATTGGATGATACCTTCAGTAATTTGTTTTTAAGCATATTTTCCCGTGAAAAACTTCTTTTGTAAAAAAACGTTTTTATATTTATCTAACACACTGTTCAACCTTCATTCTAATGTGATAACTGTTATTTCAACCACACATAAGTTCCCTTAACCACAATAGTACTAAGGGTTGAGCGGGCTCTTGTGAGCAACCTATAAGTGATTTTGGGCGAATGTTTCCCATCCGAAGAGGCATCCAAAATAATGAGACTAGACACATTTACATTAAGAGTATCAATTGTTTTAATTTTCATAATTTATAACTTATTTTACATCTATCATTCGATTAATCTATTTAAAAATAGGTCATATATATATATATATATATATATATATATATATATATATATATATATATATATATATATAAGATTTAATATGAAATATATCTTTAAGTAGATTAACAAATCAAACTAGACTTTCAAAAATGACATACTATGCCTAAAAAAAGCTTATCGCCAAGAACAAGTGATAAATATATATTTAAGCATTGAACAGTTTTTTAAAAAAACTAAGTTCATTTAAGTGTTATTCAATCTAACTTATTTTTATCTGTATTTATTAGTTTTTACCACTTAATAATGACCTTATGCAAATCTTGTTATATCATACCAGTAAGACAAAAATGATTTTGATATGGGTTTAGATTCTCTGATGTCATATTTTTGTCCAGTAAAATCTTAGCAACTGTACTAATCTTCATATCTTATTAAACGCTGGCTAATGTGGGGACCTGATCATGTCCCCATGGTGGGAAAGTAATTTCAACCGTAGAATATGTGCTTTTTGTTGGGATAAGTGTTGGACTACCATAGTAGTGCCTACACTGGATTTTTTTTTAAAAAAAAATTGCTTTGCATCCGTTCCCTTTTCCCATTACCGAACCTGCTCTATTTCTATCGTGCCGCCATGGAGGATTGATTGGTAAGAACACCCACATACATCAATATCCTTATTTTCATAATTTTTTTCAATTCCCAAAATAAGAGAAAAAAGAAAAAGAAAATCAAAGCTAGAAGAACATGTTAGGAATTTTATAATTCCTAATTAATTAATTAGCGTGGGCTGCATATTATATTTATCATTTATATTAGTTATTTACATTTATGGGCTCAATAAAAGTGATCTAATTTGGTGAGCCTATTGGACTATCAACAAAAGTTAATATGGGCTTGATAAGCAAAAACCAGTTTGGCCCGTTAGGGAACAATGGAAACTCTAACAGGTTAAAACCTAAAGCAAGGTTGTGGTCCTCAATACACCAAATCAGAAATTGTATTCTCTTCTTCCCATCTCACGAGAAACCTAAGGTCCCAAAAGGAAAATAGTGATTTGGTTGAGGAAGAACACAAAACCAGTAGTTCCTTAGACTCATCAATTCGGCTGCTTATCATGGATCCAGGTATTTTTCACAACCCCTCTTGATAATCTAACGTAATGTGTTTCCGGTGATTATTGGTATTTTATTAAGATCCCTAAAATCCCAAACAAGTGATATCAGAGCCACCATTATTGTTAGATTATTGGGAATTAAAGTTATTTGGTTTATGTTATACCTGTATTATTTTGTTACATGAACCCTAATTTTATTTTGGGATTTTATCTTTGCAATTATAATTATGATTGCAAGTTTGGAATTTTTTTTTTCTTTTTGATCATGATATAATAATCATCATATGCGCGTTCATGTTTTGTGTTCGGATTCCATGAGAAATTTTTTTTTTCTCGCTCCAGAATAGTCATCCATTTTTGTTTCTCGTTCACGTGTTTGTTTTTTTTATGGTTGTTGGTTTTGTTTTCTTATGCATGCCATGAATCCATGTCATACATGCCATGACATGATATACATGTGGTACGTAATCTTTGGCTTTATTATATCATCATAAGAAAACCTTTGTTGCATATTGTTAAATGCAATCTGGCTTTTGCATTTTATTTTTGTTTTCCTTGTTTTTATTTGTGAATTATGTGTATTAATTGGTGATTCCCATTATGTTTTGGTGTAAATTCAGAAATTACAAACCCTTAAAATTATTCCTTTTTTATGTCTGGTAATTTTGATTGATTTGATTGAAATAATATATTGTCAAAGCAATCTCTATTGTGTAAATTAATTTAATTAAAATTGCATAGATATTAGTATAAAATTATTTATGAGAATTGTGCTCAGCCCAAAGGAAGACACAATTTGGCCAAATAATTTTGTACTTGTGATGATAAATGTGTGACAATTATAAGGTATTTTCATGTGAATTATAGTCAATCCAAAGAAAGACTATAATTTGACAGAATTTATTGTCAATATTTGATCATTGCATTGAGAGTACCAATTACAAATTAATTTCTCTGTCCAAAGACTATGAATTAATGTTGTGTTGGATATCTTGTGATGAGTTTGTTATGCGAACTATTTTGCACATGTCTTGTTATACATACATACATACATACATACATATATATATATATATATATATATATATATATATATATATATATATATAACTTATTGGTTTATTTGTGAGCATGTAATTATTTTTATTTTTATTATTATTCAGTTTTTGTTGCTAGTACTACAAATGTATATGCTCAAGTGAACAGTATCCCTCTGTTGAATGGGACAATTTTTAAGGTCTGGAAGGAAGCCGTAGAAATTGTTCTCGGCTGTATGGATTTGGATTTGGCACTAAGAACGGAACGACCCACTTCCACTCCAGAAGCCTCCAATGAGGTAAAAATTGAGAAATGGGATCGTTCCAATCGAATGTGCATTATGATCATGAAGCGCTCTATTCCAGAAGCGTTTCGGGGTTCTATTTCTGAGGGTGGAAATGCAAAGAAATTTATTGATGAAATTGAACAGTACTCTGCCAAAAATGAGAAGGCAGAGATGAGTAACCTTTTGGTTAAACTCATCTCCATGAAGTATAAGGGAAAAAGTAATATAAGGGAGTACATGATGGAAATGTCTCACTTGGCATCTAAACTAAAAGCACTTAAGTTAGAGCTTGGTGAAGACCTGCTCGTGCATTTAGTTTTGATCTCACTTCCTGCACACTTTGGGCAATTCAAAGTGAGTCATAACACTCAAAAGGACAAATGGTCCCTTAATGAGCTTATATCTCACTATGTGTAAGAGGAAGAGAGGTTGTAGAGAGACAAATATGAAAGTGCTCATTTAAGTTCCACCTCTTAGAATAAGAAAAGAAAGAAAACTAAGGGTGCTGCTGAAAGACCTTCTCAGCAAAAGAAACCAAAGAAGGATGAGGAATTTACCTGTTACTTCTGCAAGAAGTCTGGACACATGAAGAAAGAGTGTCTCAAGTACGACACATGGCGTGTAAAGAAAGGTAAATTTCTTGCTCTTATTTGTTCTGAAGTTAATTTAGCTTTCGTACCTAAAGATACTTGGTGGGTATATTCTGGTGCTACTACTCACATAAGTGTAACCATGCAGGGTTGCCTGTGGAGTCGACTGCCAAGTGATGATGAAAGATTCATATTTGTTGGCGATGGCAAAAAGGTTGCGGTGGAGGCTATAGGAACTTTTAGATTACAGATAAAGATTGGATTTTGCTTGGATTTGTTTGGGAATTTTGTTGTACCGTCTTTTAGACGGAATTTATTTTCTATTTCTAGTTTGAACAAATTTGGTTTTTCTTGTTCATTTGGAAATAATAAAGTTAGTCTCTACCAGAATTCGAACTTGATTGGTTCTGGTTCCTTAATTGATAATCTATATATGTTGGATGTTAATTGTTCCTATAATGAAATACTACAAACAAATTGATGTGGTACAAAAAGGAAATTAAAAGAGAATTCAGCCACTTTATGGCACAAACACTTAGGTCATATCTCTAAATAGAGAATTCAGAGACTTGTGTCGGATGAAATTCTTGAACCTTTAGATTTATCAGAATTTGAAGTCTATGTTGAATGCATAAAGGTAAAATGAATAAATATAAGAAAATTAGGTGCCAAAAGAGCTAAAGACATCTTTGAACTGGTACATACGGACATTTGTGGTCCTTTTCCAACACCTTCTTAGAATAGGCAACAATACTTTATCTCGTTCATAGATGACTACTCTAGATACGGTTACCTTTATTTGATACATGAGAAGTCTCAATCCCTAGACGTTTTTAAGAGTTTCAAGGCTGAAGTTGAACTTCAACTTGGAAATAAAATTAAGACTGTCAAATCTGACCGTGGTGGTGAGTACTATGGTAGATATGATGGATCAGGAGAACAACATCCAGGACCTTTTGTGCTTTTTCTCAAAGAGTGTGGAATTGTTCCGCAATACACTATGCCAGGAAAACCTAGCATGAATGGTGTTGCAGAACGATGAAACCGAACTCTTAAGGATATGGTGAGAAGTATGGTTAGTCATTCCTCTTTGCCAGATTCACTTTGGGGAGAAGCCTTAAAGACCACAGCTTACATCCTTAATAGGGTTCCAAGTAAAGCAGTTAATAAAACCCCTTATGAACTTTGGACTGGCAAAAAGCCAAGCATTAAGCATTTGCATATTTAGGGTTGTCCGGCTGAGGCGCGACCTTATAGGCCACATGAAGGAAAGTTGGATTCAAGAACAATTAGTTGCTATTTTGTTAGCTACCCTGAACGCTCTCGGGGCTATAAGTTTTATGATCCCACTTTAAGATCAATATTTGAAACGGGAAATGCAATATTTCTTGAGGAAGTTGAGTTTGGGAAGGAAGAGAACATAAGGAAAGTTGTCTTTGAGGAAGAACCTATTATTGACAGTGCTCAAGTCCTCATACTTATTGTTCTTCAAGAAACAACTCCAGTAACAGAAAACAATGTTCAAACTATTGTTGATGACATTGTTCAAGAACAAGACAACGATGAGGTTCTTCCTCAAAAACCTCAACAACCTTAAGAAGTGTCATTAAGGAGATCTGTTAGAGAGAGGAGAAGTGCAATCCCTGAGGATTATATTATCTTTCTCCAAGAACATGAGGATGGCATTGGTTTAACAGAGGATGATCCGATTAACTTCTGTCAAGTCATGCCTAGTTCTAACTCTCAAAACTAGATCAATGCCATGAAGGATGAGATGAAATCTATGCAAGACAATGATGTTTGGGATCTCGTCGAATTGCCTGAAAGTGTGAAACCTATTGGTTGCAAATGGATATTTAAAACCAAAAGGGATTCAAAGGGCAATGTCGAGAGATATAAGGCTCGTCTAGTCGCTAAAGGATTTACCCAAAAGGAAGGCATTAACTATAAAGAAACCTTTTCTCCAGTATCTTCAAAGGATTCTTTTAAAACAATAATGGCACTGGTAGCTCATTATGATTTAGAGCTACATTAGATGGATGTTAAGATTGCATTTCTAAATGGTGACATTGAAGAAACAATTTATATGATGTAACCAGAAAACTTTGTATCAGGTGACTCAAAGTCTATGGTTTGCAAACTAAATAAATCCATTTATGGTTTGAAACAAGCTTCCCGTCAATGGTATTACAAGTTCTATCAAGTCATTACCTCATATGGTTTTGAGGCAAATATAGTTGATGATTGTGTATACCACAAGTTTAGTGGGACTAAATACTCATTCTTAGTGTTATATGTCAATGATATACTGCTTGCTAGCAACGGTATAAGCTTTTTACAAGAGACTAAGAATTTTTTGATGAAAAATTTTGAGATGAAAGATCTTAGGGAAGCCTCTTTTGTATTAGGAATCAAGATACTAAGAGATCACTCTCAAGGTATCCTAAGGTTATCACAAGAAGTTATATCGATAAGGTCCTAAATAGATTTGGCATGAAAGATAGTAAACTAGGAGATACCCCGATAGCTAAAGGAGACAAATTTAGTCTCAAACAATGCCCCAATAATGACCTTGAAAGAATAGAGATGCAAAAGATTCCTTATGCATCAGCAATAGGAAGTCTAATGTACGCTCAAGTTTGCACTCGTCCCGATATAGCATTTGTAGCAGGAGTTCTGGGCAGATATTCAAGTAATCCTGGAATGCAGCATTGGAAAGCAGCAAAATATGTGATGTGTTACCTAAAGAGAACAAAATATACATGCTCACTTATCAGAAGTCTGAGAATTTGGAGATCATTGGGTACTCAGACTCTAATTTTGCTGGATGTCAAGATAGCAAACGCTCCACATCTGGATACATATTTATGTTGGCTATTGGAGCTATCTCTTGGAAGTTTGCTAAACAGACTCTCATAGCTTCTTCAACCATGGTTGTGGAGTTCATTGCTTGTTTTGAGGCATCCAACCATGGGATATGACTAAGAAATTTTGTTACTGGTTTGCATGTGGTTGACGACATCGAAAGACCATTAAAGATTTATTGTGACAATAACTCAATAGTTCTTTACTCCAACAACAATAGGAGTGCAACCAAATCAAAGCTTATTGACATCAAGTTTTTGGTTGTTAAAGAAGGAGTTCAGAATAGATAGATTTCCATAGAACATTTAAGGACTAATGATATGCTAGCTGACCTACTTACGAAAGGTTTGGTACCTAAAGTTTTTCATGAGCACACTGCTCATATGGGATTGATTCCTTATAGTACCTTAGTTTAGTGGTAGTCCCATTTATGTTCTATATATGCCTTCTATTTTTCAGATATTTGTATAGATTGATTTTCTATAAAATAAATTTGAAGGTTATCATTTCATTCTGAGATTGTTTTGTTTGTAATATTTATATTGTGTTTGGATTGATCTCTATACAGAATAAAGTTTGGACTAGTTGGAAATGAACATGAATGAGATCACATTGCATGTTATTTTCATGTTGCTTATCCATATTTGATCTATGTCATCAAGTATATGTGACATTGGTGATCATTGTGGCTCAATCACGTTGGATTTTGAGGAAAACTGCAATGGTTTTGTGTTACTATATAGGATGGACCAGATTGTTTAAGGAAAGTCTAAAAGTAAATAACATACGGTTACGCGCCTAAAGACTTTCGTAATATAAATGATTAAGGTTAATATGAAGCTCAAGTGAGAGATTGTTAGGAATTTTATAATTCCTAATTAATTAATTAGTGTGGACTACATATTATATTTATTATTTATATTAGTTATTTACATTTATGGGCTCAATAAAAGTGATTTAATTTGGTGAGCCTATTGGACTATCATCATAAATTAATATGGGCTTGATAAGCGGAAACTAGTTTGACCCATTAAGGAATAATGAGAACTCTAACAGGCTAAAACCTAAAGTAAGGTTGTGGTCCCCAATACACCAAATCAGAAATTGTATTCTCTTATCCCCATCTGACGAGAAACATAAGGTCCCAAAAGGAAAACAGTGATTTGGTTAAGGAAGAATACAAAACCAGTAGTTCCTTAGACTCATAAATTCGGCTACTTATCATGGATCCAGGTATTTTTCACAACCCCTCTTAATAATCTAAGGTAATATGTTTCCGGTGATTATTAGTATTTTATTAAGATCCCTAAAATCCCAAACAGAACACGTATTCTTTTCTTCCAATTCCCAACTCTCTTATACTAGATTTTGTCCTTTTTTATTCACTCAATGATGTACGATCATGCCTCCGCAAGTCCTATCATGGTCTTCACTTTATCGTCACCACAACCACACGACTGCACCACCTGGCATAAGTTGACAGCAAGAATGCGACGTCGTTCTAAGGGTAATATTTAAGGCACTACAACGTTGAAAAAGGGGCTCGAGAAGTTGACGATGTTTGTTTTCGTGGTAGTAGAGAGCTAGATAATGTTGGTGGAGAAGCTCATTGACCGTAAAACAGAGACTGTGGAGTCGTTATTGGTGAGGATTGGTACTTCCAAGTCAATGGAGATAGAAGCAGCGCATGGAAAAAGAACGGAGAAGAGAGGTTTTCTTTCTTTTTTTTTTTTTTAAAAAAAAAGAAATCTAGTGTCAACATTTCTACTATAGTCATGCACTTATCCCAAAAAGAACTCTTATTCTACATCTAAAATTTCTTGCACTGTGGAATCCCCACGCTAGCCAACGTCTATCTTATTATACCTTATTGTGTCGCACTAAAATGGTCTAGCTTAGTGTGGTTGGGCATGAAGAAATAGGAAGAAAAGGGGGAGAAAATTTTAAAATTATGTGTGGATCTCATATCTATTTCTCTTTATTTTAATTTAAAGTCAAATGATTTATTTGTTTTTTTATCTTTTTTTTTTCAGTTTGATTTTTTTCATTTAAATAATTCATTTTAATTCTTTTAAAATGATTCAAAAAAGTCATGTCATCCATATAAAATTAATGTCATTAATTAAATAAAAGTATAGATGACTAAAAATCATCACAAAATGTAAGTTTTTTCTTGATCTTTCCCCTTCTCTTTTTCTCTCTTCTCCTTCCTCCTCCTCCTCTCTCTCCCTCTTTAGATCTCCCTCTACTCCCTCCTCTTTCCATCGCACGTCAACCTCCTCCACCTTCGCCTCCACTATTTCCACACCCTTCTCTGACGTCATGCGCCTGTCTCCTTCCTTACCACTGCTACCTTCCTTTATTCCCCTTTTCCTAATGTTGTCAAACTTTTTTTTTTCATATCCACAACGTTCACAAATTTAGAGCATTTGCACATTTGAATCTTCATCTAGAGTTTGTTGTTCCTTAATGCATTTTTTACTTCAAGATCAAGATGTAAGAATCCATATTTGGTGTTGCATTCTCATATTTGATGTAGCGTTTCCAACTTCAAGATCAAGATGGGAGAAGCCATATTTGGGCAATTAGGTTTATGGTGTGATAGGGTTTGGGTTGAGGTTGGGGTGGTGGTGCAATGGTCGTGCATAGTTGGTTGTGGTGTGCTAGCCGCCTAGCTGATTCCATCATCCATGGCGAAGTAGAGGAATTTGTTGTGCTTGTGGGGAGAGAGGTTGAGGTCGGAGACCTTGAGGTTGTTGGCACTGTCGAGGAGGAGGGGGAGGTTTTGGAGCTTGAGGTCTAAAGAGAGAGGAGGAAGGAGAAGAGAGAAGAAGAGAAGGGGGAAGATGAAAAAAAAAACTTAAATTTTGTGATTATTTTTAGTTGTCAATACTTTTATTTGATTAATGATTTCAATTTTAAATTGATGGGAGGACTATTTTAAATTAATTTAAAAAGATATGGGACCAAAATGAACTTTTTTAAAAAAAATAAATTGAACCAAAAAATAAAATAAAAGATTAAATAGATCAATTGATCTTAATTTGAATATTTTTTTAATATATTTTTTTCATTCTTTTCTGTTTCACATAGATAAACTCACCCTTAGTTGGTCTGGTAACTGAAATTTAAGTGAATGAATGAATGAAGCCAAAGCCGTGGGCCTTTGGCGGCTTTACCTGGCCTGCAACGGTAAGTTACTGTATCCAACGAAACTCCCAACTTGTTTCCCCTGTCTTCTAGATCCTTCCCTCGGTCCACCCCGAAACCACTTTCACGTTTCCCTTTTATTTTTTTGTTTTCCCACTTCGCTGGAATTTCCCATATATAGTCACATTGATTCTGGAACCTTCTAAACTCTCCATACCCATCCTCAACTACCATTATTATTGCCACCCCCACTCGCGAGTGTATTGGATTGAGATCTTAAAAGAATATTTTGGCAGAAAAAACTCCCGCGTGGATCTTTGCTCATTTGAAATTCGATGGCGAAGTTCGGCGAGGGTGACAAGCGGTGGATCGTGGCTGAGCGCCCCGACGGCACCAACGTGCACAACTGGCACTGGGCCGAGACCAACTGCCTCGAGTGGTCCAGAACCTTTTTCAACAACAGTTTCACCAACGTCGCCGTCGGTGACGGCGATGCCACTGTCACGATCAAGAAGGTGGAGAAGCTCGACGGCGAGGCCTATGTCAACGTCCGCAAGGGGAAGGTGATCCCCGGGTACGAGATCAGCGTGAGGCTCGCTTGGGAGGGCGAGGCGCGTGACGCCGACGGAAAGGTTCTGAAGAGAGTCGACGGCGCCGTCGAGATCCCGTACATCTCTGACGAGAACGCCGGCGAGGATCCGGAAATTAGGGTTTCGGTGAAGGAAAATGGCGAACTTGGGATTAAATTGATGGAGGTGATGTTGAAGAAGGGGAAGGTGGTGGTTTTGGAGAAGGTTAGGGTTTGGGTGGAGAGCATGGCGAAGGGTGGGCCCGTGAAGGACGAGCTCGAAGCGAAGAAGGTGGCTGTTCCTCACAAGAACAACAACAACAATAACAACAATAGTAGTAATGGTGATAACAATGTTAAGAAGGAAGAGGTTAAGAAGAATGAGGGGAAGAAGGGGTTTAAGGTGATTAGTTTGATTGAGAAGTTTAATTGTAGGGCCAGGGATTTGTTTGAGATTCTGATGGATGAGAATAGATGGAGGGGGTTTACGCAGAGCAATGCAAGGATAAGCAAGGAGGTTGGAGGAGAGTTTAGTATTTTTGATGGGTCGGTGACCGGGAAGAATTTGGAGTTGGATGAAGGGAAGCTGATTGTGCAGGGATGGAGGTTTGGGAGCTGGCCGGATGGGATTGAATCCATGGTAAGAATTATGAAGCTTGTGAATTTATTTGAGTGTTTAGGATGGTGGGTTGTGATTTTTCTGTGTACTGTTTTTGGATTGGTTTTGGAGAGTGATGTATGTTCTTGTAAGAATCAGGATTTGATAGTAAGAGTGGTGTAAGAACATATTCTAAAGCTAAGTTTGATAGGCCAATAGGGTACACATCACATAAAAAAAAAAGACCAATAAATAGGATTGGGTTTAGCGGGAGGAGTTAGTTTCTTAGTATCTAGCTGATTAAGGTTTGAATTTTTGTTGTGTGATGTGACAACATTTAGTGTCTGATAGTGTATTTAAAAGGGATTGCCTTTGAAAGAAAATACTTGTAGGGGATCAAAAAACAAATTGAGTTTGATAGTTAAAAAGAATTTATTCTGATGACTATAGTTTTGATACACCTAGGGTCAAAAGATTTTGAGATTTTATACTTGCAAATGATTGAATGTTGATTAATATCAGATTAGATATGACTTAATGGTTTTTAATTATATGATAACTTATAATCGGATTGTGGAGTCAATGTATTCCAATAAAATTATATTTTGAAGAACTATCTCATGAAACTTTGATCAAGTTCTTTCAAAAGTTTGCTTTGTAAGTTTTACAATAAAACTTGTCAAATGATTTTTCTTAGCACCTAGAGAGATTAAGAGATAACAAAGAGAAAAGTGTAGGTATGATAGATGATATGATGCTAAGATAGAGATAAAGAACAATGGTGAGTGTTAATGGGGATTTTGTAATAGAATGGTACTCTTTTGGGAAGTTTGAGCTTATCATGCAAGATCTTCAATGCTTTTGGGTATTAAGTTTAATTAAGTGACTGTTTGTTAAATTCTTATCATGTGTGAGTTTATGTAGTAAATTTAATCATGAGATTTATTGATATACAGAAAAAGGTTTATTTTGATATGTTCTATCAAGAAATTTATGGAAATAAACTAAAAGAGTTTATAAGAGGTATGCTATTTTTATAAGCCTAAATATGTTATCTAGAAGCTCTTCCTGATGTCTAAGCTTATTAAATGTTTGCTTCACCATACTGAAAGTGCTGTGGTTGTGGTGTTGTGCTCTTTTATGTAGTGTTTGTTTCTGAATGGTGTGAATTTTGCAGGTGAGGATTGTGTTTGAGGAGCCTGAAGATGGAGTCACTGTTGTTAAGCTCACACATAGTGATGTCCCTGAAGAAGACAGGTGAGTCGGTGTTTAATCGTTTCGGTTTGGGTTTGGAATTGGTTTTGCTCAATCGAGTTACTGAGGATATGTGGTTGCTTGCTTGCTTGCAAATGCAGATATGGAAATGCAACTGTGGTGGAGAACACAGAGAGGGGATGGCGGGATCTCATTTTCCAAAGGATACGGACTGCGTTTGGTTTTGGAATTTGAGCTTTTCCTCATACTATTTATGTGTTGTACAATTTTATTTTTTCTTAAGGAATTTTGTTTTCTTTTCAGCAAGGAAAGATTATTGGATTGGCAATTTCTTGTGAAAGACGAAGTGTCTCATGCTCAATTTAATGATCTTGCTGGCTGTATCTCTAGTTAGAAATGTGATCTGTCATCATTTATCAATGTGATCTCATTGTCCATGTCATACTGAAAGGGTTACAAATTCAGTTGGAGCTAAATTGCTCCCATTCCCATGTTTACTAAATGAAGACTGTGATTACGAATTTCCAGCGCATAGTGATTTTAGTTACGTTGAAATTGGATATTCAAATGGGTCTTGAGGGTAACTGCCGTGAACCACCGACTGTGTTATAAAAATTGGTTCGGACCGGCCAATCTGATCGGGATCCTGTCTCCTTACTGGTCTGGATTAGCTTTCACATTGGTTGTGCATCCAAACCAACCAAATTAACCTGATCGGTTTTGGTTTTGCTTAAACCTAGGTGACCTATTTGAGTTTTGATAAACCAGACCGGGTTGAGCTTTCTTTTAAGAAAAAAAATCTGAATCATCATCTCAAACTCATTAATGCTGTCACAAACCCAACAGCACATTTAAAACCTGTCACCTTCAAACTCTAATCGAATCACCTAAACACCAAAACAACCCATGTTAGAAAAAGAAATATAATCATAAAATTTGATAAATATATTAAGGATAAAAAGAAAAAAAATATAAAAAATTAGAAATTAGTGTTTTAAAAAATACTATTTCAAGAATCAATTTTAAAAAATATTAAAATTTTAAAATATATTAAAAGTTATTAAAAAAATATTTATCGAATAATCAAATAAATTTTTTAATTAGTAAAAAAATTAAAAATTAACTAAAATATCTTATCGAATGAAATATCTTAACGAACATAATATTAATATACTTTTGAATAATAATAATAATAATGACAGTTCACGTTTTAAAAAATAATTATAAACCAATAAAAATAAAATAAAATAAAAAAGATTTTGTTTTGTTATGAAGGGGTAAAATAAATATTTAAAAGTTATTTAATTTTGCATATTTAATTAAAATTGGAATATGGATTTATCAAATTCTTTAGCTATATTATTAGGTAATTTATTCAAAAAAAGTTTTTGTTTTGTTATGAAGGGGTAAAATAAATATTTAAAAGTTATTTAATTTTGCATATTTAATTAAAATTGGAATATGGATTTATCAAATTTTTTAGCTATATTATTAGGTAATTTATTCAGATTCTTCAAATTATGTTAGGATATTAGGTGCTTTATCATAACAAAAAAATTTAAATTTAGATTATAAATTGGTCAAATTATGTTAGCTATATATGTATTAAATTTTTTAATATATATGGGTCAAATCGGGTCAATAAATGACACATTAATTTGATTATTGACTCATTAATTCATCGCTTAGATTAAGTTGATGATGAATCTCGTTTTCATAGCATAGCTCTTCAACCTTCATGTTCATGTGTGTTATTCTAGTTTTTGTACCCATGTGTACTATTTTGATCATTTTTATGTATATAATTCAATAAAATATAAATAATTTTTATTTTTCAAATACATATATACAAAATTTTAAAAAAATTGTAAATTTTTTAAATAATATGTACTTAAATAATTTCCTTATAGTAATTAGTTTATCTTAAAATTACAATAAATCATGCATCAAATCTATGCTTTTATTCTGTAAAAAAAAAAAAAAAAAGAGCCCATGCTTTTATAAATTTATAAAATTGTATTTGCAATAAAAAATGCTTTTTAAATGCCTAAACAATTTAAATTCTTAATGAAAAAGCTTATTGCCCATATTTATAAGATAATGTAAATTTTTACAATAAATCATGCATTGAGTCTATATATTTTTATAAATATCTTCCTTCTTCATCTCATAAGATCTCATGTTAGATAAAATAACATATTCACTAAAATAGTTAAGTCTCATGTTAGTAAGCAATAAAAATTTTATTATATTATATTAAAAGTATAATAAAAATAAATTAAAAAATAATTTCCCCCCATTGTTAGTACAATTATAAGTAAATTGTTCCTTCATATGAATTAAGTGTAAGTTTTCCAAGAGTTTGAATAATATAATATCGTAATAGTAATAAAGAATGTTTTTTTAAATGTCAAAACAATGTAAATACTTAATGTAAAAATTTCTTGCCAAAGTCTATAAATAATATAAAATTTTACCGTAAATCATACATGAAACATATGGTTTCATAAATTCTCATGTTTCATTTTACAAGAAAATATTCATCCCATGTTAGATGAAACAATATATTCAATAAGTTAATTAGTTAAGTGACATGTTAGCGATTAAGAGAATTTTAATTTATATTAACTATAATAACAATAAATTTAAAAATATGAATTTAACTCTAATAATTTAAATGTTAATGTAATTTTCAATAATTGTTCCTTCCTGTAAGTTAAGTATAAATTATCCTTATTGCTTTAATGAAAGAATGTTCATTTCAAGAGTTTGATTTTATACATGATATATATAGTATAATCTATATATTAATATTTACATATTAATAAATATACAATTATAATATCAACATATAAGATAAAAATTAAATTTATCTAGATTTAACACAAAAATTTATAATTTATATTGTATTAATATAATAATCAATTAGGTCCAAGTATTCTGTTTTATTCCAGTTGTTTATACTCGTAACCAAAATATTGGAATATGAACAATTCAAAATAAAATTGGAATAATGAATTTTGCATCATGTATATCAGAACAGTAAAATTTGGTATTTTTTTTAAAAAAGCAAAAACATAATATCATTGAAGTGCACCTACATAAAACAACTACATGTGATAGAAAATAATAGCAGTTATAGAACGGGAATTTGAACACAAGTAATAATTTGAACCAAGAGCCACCACACCCAGATGAGAAAATAATAAAATAAAGTACATGAAATTGCATCTGCAAGAAATTTTGGTAAAAACTCTTTCCTGAGAATTATTATATAACCAAGATCTAATTTAAGATATCAAATGACATTGAACATAATACTTGGGGAGGCTGAAAATGTATTTCACTTTATTCGTAGCCTTCTTACTGAAGTGGAGTTGAGATTCTTCAAATATGGAAATATTCAATTTCTAAACTTTAAGAATTAAAAACTGAGCTGAAAAGTCGAAGATATCAAAAAAGGAAATCTAGTATTTTCAATTTCCAATCATATAAAGATAATGAAAGAAGTTGGCAGATAAAGGAAAACAAAGAGAGGAATATGATACTTGGAAGAATATACATGTTGCTTTGTTTTCTTCTTTCAAAAATAAAAAAATATAAACATTTGAAGTCCTGCAGTCAGCCTCCATCATGAAAACAATTAAACAGTAAAAATCAACATACAATTCGGCCATCATAGTTAGAAAAAAAAATCAGCATGAATCATTTGCTCACATCTTGGCATTTTATATTTATAAAGAATTCATCTCAGAATTGAAACATATAAACACAATGAAGTACAAATATTAACTGTAATTTCAATCCAAACCATGAGCTACCCCACCTGAATCATAGTTATATAATTGATCGATTGCTAAAGTTGGCTTTTTTTGCTATCAATCATTATAGCCATTACGTAATGTAATGGTAAAATCAATAATCAATTTTAATTTTAATCCAGTTTGTTGAGGATCAACTGAAATAATATATCATCGTATTCAAATACCTAGTATCATAAGAATAAGAAATGTATACAAGTCAGTGGCTGAATTATGTTTCACAACACTATGTTTACCATCATTTTTGTTACACTTTTATAGTGAGGCAGACATCACCTGCCATAATAAAACAAAAAATTATAAAATCAAACTCAAGCAGGCCTTGCCTGTCAACACCTTTTATCTATGCATTCTAAAGGTAAAATAGGAAAAAATATAAATTAATAACAATATTAGAAACATGCCAACAAAATAACAATTGCTTTGGCAGAAAATGAAAAACCGTAAATAATTATAATAGATATTTTATCCTCTTACCTTTATTTTCATTTTCTTACTGCAAGCTCTGTTTTTCAATTTGATAACTATCAAAGTTTGCCAAAATCAGTAGAAAAGAAAAACTAACATATGCATAGAAAAGTAAGAAAAAATTGTACCTTAAAGCTCTGTGTAAGATAGTTTGCATAAAATAGAGGAAAAGAGAGACCCCAAACCAGAATATGATAAATATGAAAAGGATAAAGAAGGGAAAATAACTGAAACGTCAAAATTGTAGATGGAAATTTAATAATCAGTTGTGAATTACATTATAGCAATTGCAAACAGCAGCACCACGGAGATGCAGAACATGATTCCAACAAGAGGAAGCAACAAAGTTCTTTATTGCTTAAGCAAAACAACCAAAAAATAAAAGATGAAGAAAAATTCAAGCCATTTTACCTTGGAGTTTCAGACTATTTTAACTGGATATGAGCGCCCCAAATCAAATGCTCTAATATTAAAAAAACGAACAAACAAACAATAAAAAATATAAATAAATAAAACCCGAAGGTGAACATGAAACTATTCATCTCCAAGAAAAATAAATATAGAAACTGATTGCCCTACGCTTTGAAACGTAGCCCATAGCAGACACAAAAGTAAAGAAGTTTTGATCAGAGAGGTTAGTAAGGGTCATTCTGGTGATGGTTGTTTAATCATGGTCGTCCACAATGGCATATGCAGGCAAATTGCCCCTTTGGGGTACTTTTACAAACTATTTCTTCAAATGGGGTTGTTTTCAAAGTTTTTCTTGCATGGATCTGTTTTCGACGTAAAGGGCATGCATGCAGAAGCAAACCGCCAGTTCCATTGGCGAGTTTCCCGTGTCCGTACTGGACTCGCCAGCCCCATTGGCGATTTCGCCATGCATGGGGAGTAGCCAGTCAAACTGGCGAGTTCCAAGCAGGAGGGCGCAGGCTAGGGTTTTAGGGTTTTAGTTGGCAAGCTTGGCAGGGGGAGGTTTGCAGGGGTTGCAGTCTGCACGCAGGAACTCGTCATTCCCACTGGCACCTTGTAGGGGAACTCGCTATTCCCACTGGCGAGTTGCATTTTGAAAAAAAAAATTCCCCTTATAAAACCTGCACAACTACATTGAGCTGCTCCCTTACTCCATCTCGTGTTCCTCCCTCATCACTTTTGATCCCTCTTTGCAGTGCATTCCTTTCTTCTATTCCTACTACGTGCTTTGTGTTCTTGGTAAGTATTTTCTTAACAGTTAACTTTAAATATTTTTTTGTGTTATATACATGTTAAGTTAATTTTAATTGATATATTAATATTATTTAGGTGAAGTTTTTTACCCTCTTTGCCCTACATTGCTTGGTTGCTCTTCCTACTACGTGCTTTTGGTAAGTGTTTCTTACTGATAACTTAAAATACTTTTGTGTTATATATATATGTTAAGTTAATTTCAGTTGACATATTAATATTATTTAGGTTAGATTTTATAAGTTGTAAGTTATTAGTTGTGCTATATACATATGTTAGGTTAGTTTTAGTTGATTTGTAAATATTATTTTGATAATATTAGTTAGGTTAGTTTTAGTTGATTTGTACATATTATTTTGATAATATTAGTTGTGCTTTCGATTAGTTTTTGATAATATTATTTTGTTTAGATTTTGTAAATTAGTATGGTATTATTTGTTTTACATATGTTTAGATTTTGATAATATTAGTTGTGTTATATACATATGTTACGTTTGTTTATCTTAGGTGGTAATTTTAAATTTTAAGTAGTACCTTCAAATATTAATATTATTTGTGTTATATGTATATGTTATAATTTTAGTTGATATCTTATTATTTGTGTTATACGTTACGTTAGTTTTAGTTGATTTGTTAATATGATTTTGTTGAGGTTTTTTAAACTTGTATGTTATTATTTGTGTTATATATATGTTTACGTTAATTTTAGTTGGTATGTTATTATTATTTGGTTTAGATTTTTTAGGTTTGTATGGTATGTATGGTATTATTTATGTTAAGTTTTTATTGAAATATATGATATGTTATTAAATATATATATATATTGTTTAAATTTTTGTTTTCATAGTAATTTTTCGATTTATTTTAATTTATTTGTATAATATATGTTATTTAATTTAAATTTTGTTAATTGGAAAAAAAAATTTGGTCATTTATTTAAATTTATGTATGTATTTTAATTTTTAATTTTGTTATTTGTAGAGTATTTTAGTTAGTATTTTAAGTTTTGCATGTATTTTAATTTATTTGGATAGTATATTTAAATTTTATTATTTGTATCATATATTATGTTGTTCAAATTTATGTATTTTGTTATTTATTCATATTTTAATTATTTGGTATGTATATTTAATTAATTTTTTGTAAGTGTACTTAAATTTTTTAATGTAAAATTTTTGTTGTCAATTTTTTGTATCATATTTTATTTTACAGTATCAATGACATCTTCGTCGTCATGTTCATCAAATATACAAATTAAGTCTGGTCCAATAGATGGAGACGTTGTATGGATGCACGCTAAGCATGTTTAAGAACATGTTTGGAATGGAGAAGTAGACAGAAAATTACACATCAGACGAGCTGTCTCCATCTATCAAGGTCAAGAAGAAATACCAGAGGAAATTATTCATTTACTTCGGCAATCTGGTTTTTATTGGATAATGAAGATGGGCTACCTAAAAATAAATGCGTCATTAATTACTGCCTTGATTGAAAGATGGAGGCCCGAAACACATACGTTTCACATGAGATGCGGAGAGTGCACGATTACTCTTCAAGATGTCTCTGTATTATTAGGTCTGCGTGTTGATGGGGCACTATTAATTGGTCCAACAAACCTTGATTGGGCTGATTTATGTGAAGAATTGTTAGGAGTCAGACCACAGGAAGGTGGACTTCAAGGCAGTGTGGTTAAATTAAGTTGGCTGGTTCACCATTTTTCACAAATAAATAACCATGATGGTAACGTAGAACCTACCAAAAGTTTACCCGTGCATGATCTTAGATCATAGAGTGTCCTATTGTGACAAGCAGTAGCAAAGTTCTAGTACATGCATTTTGCATGACTTGACATGCATCACGTATGCAGCACGTATG
>NC_016089.4:28718262-28774165 GCF_000004515.6 Glycine max
ACCACAAGAGTTTCACATGCCTCAGTCAAGTGTTGAAACTCGGGGTTTTGGCAGACGAAGGGAGTTTGTTGAAGCGGAAGAATTGTCCTAACAAGTGGAGGAGCGTGACCATGGAATGTATTACACGCTACCGACATTTTCTCAGTATCCTTCACAAATGTATCAGTATCCTGTCGAACGTCATGACATTGATATGTCTGCAAGCGAACATTCGTTTGGTGGTGTTGTGGAAACACATCCTCATTTTTCATGGCTGACTATGACCCTTTCACAGCAACATGATGCCCCAATGGCAACACCTAACGCCCCATTAGCTCCGCAATGGAATGTACCCGGAGCAATACCTCATATGGGTGACTTATTAGTTGTTGATTTGCGTCACGAGTTTTCTGCTGAGGCTGAGCAAGTAGAAACGGGGAAACATCGCGGCAGAAGAAATCCTGATCGTCAAACGCGAAGATGGGATCGACCATGTGGCACATCCTCACGTCATCACGAACATCATAATGAATGATTTTCATGTCTCTGTTTAAATTTGTTTTTGTATGTTTGCCATTTGAATTTGACACTTAATGTATCGTATCTCATTTATTAAGCCTTACTCATTGATACAGTTTATGTCGCGCATCAAACTATAATAATAAATAAAGTTTAAAAAAAATTAAAGTAGACAAACGAAAATAAGTAATGGTAATAACTAACGATGAACACCAATTTCATATGTCCACTATGATCCAAATACTTCATTGGACTCCACTCACTCAACGTGGATTATTTGGAAGAATTTATTTCAACTTCTAAATGTAATTTTATTTCATTAAATACATCAGTCTGGACTTTTTCCACCTACCTATTTGCTCAAATTATAAGGTTCATCATCAGAAGCTGCATAGATTTCAAGGGTTATGGTTTAGGGTTAGGTGTAGGGTTTAGGTGTTAGTGTTTAGGATTTAGGGTTTAGTGATTGTGGTTTAGGGTTTAAGGTTCATGTTTTAGGGTTAAGGGTTTAGGTTTAGGGGTTAGGGTTAGGGTTAGGGTTAGGGTTTAGGGATTAGAGTTAGGGTTTATGGGGTTAGTGTTTAGGGTTTAGGGTTTAGGGTTTGGGGTTGGGGTTTAGGGTGTAGGGTTAAACTACACAAGCCATTAAAAGACTGTTACATTCCAAAATAAGTAATGTTAAAAAAATAACTAAACTACACAAACCAAAATAAGTAATGTTTCTAACTAACAATTTCATTGAAGACCACAAAGTAAATACATTCAAGAGAACTTAAACCAATACAAGTCACTCGTGTAGCATACATAAATCAATTAAATGAATAACTCCCACGGTCATATTGCATTGGACATCGACGCTTGTTGTGCCCTTCTGCTCCACATCTACTACATTTTTGTCGGTGCTCGGATGGTTCGAGCCAATCCATCTCATTCCTTATCCTTGTTGATTTTGGCTGACCTTTTGCACCATTGTGCGGAGTAAGCTTTTAAGATGTGCTTATTTGTGTAAACAACATCTATATATTGGTAGTAGTTCATGCTCACGTAACCACAAGTTGCAATAATGTGTGAACATGGATAGTGAAGCACAGAATACTTTCCGCATTGACAATAATGACCATTCAAGTTAACTACCCACTTTTGTCTGCCACGTTGCGTTATAGGATTGAAGGTCTCCTCTACTTCAAACCTTGTGGAGTGGATATCATACACACGAACGATGTGCGAACAAGCTTGTTCTTGATTTTTTCTAAGTTCTTTAACAATCTTAGAACAATATACTTGTCCTTCATTTAACTGTCTTTGGGCTTAGCGGCCATGATCAACAAAGTATTTTCGACACCTACTATATGTTGATTTGACCAACGTTGTTATCGGTATGTTGCGACAATCATTCAAAACCTTATTTATACATTCTGAGAGGTTGGTTGTCATGTGGCTATATCGACGTCCTTCTCTATCATAAGCCATCGTCCATTTTTCCTTTGAAATGCGATCAATCCATGTTGCTATGGCTGGACTCAGTTGACGAAATTTTTCTAAATTTTGATCAAGAATGTGCTTGCAAGGAGTGTATCCTGCATAAAATTAGTTAGCAACAACAATTTTAAGTATATATGAAACTTAAATTAACGTGACCATCATAAATGAAATCTTACCCAATTTCTTCAACATTTCTTTTTGTTTGGCATTATTGAAATTGCTTGCTATGTGTCGGACGCAGTAAACATGATAACCGTGGGGAGGTTGCCAACCAAGTGCTTCATTAGTCACAACAGACTTTATACTCGCGTGAAGATCATATATGAGACAAATACCATTTTTATTTGTGACGTGTTCACGCAAGTGTGCCAAAAACCACGACCACGCTGTTAACATCTCACCTTCGACCACAGCGAATGCTAAAGGAAGGACACCACCATTTCCATCTTGTGATGTGGCCATTAAGAGGGTCCCATGGTATTTTCCGTACAAATGTGTGTCATCAACTTGTATTATTGGCTTACAATACTTGAAAGCCTCTTTACATTGACCAAAAGTCCAAAACACTCTATGAAACTGACGGTGTTCATGACTAACCATATTCCCAATAATAAATTTGTCATGTAGTATTTGAAAATATGATCCAGGAGAATGATTTTGCATGTGTGTTAGCCACGACGAAAGTTTCGCATATGACTCTTCCCAATCGCCATATTCTATTGCAATAACTTTTTGTTTCGCCAACCAAGCTTTTTTGTACGACACCTTGTAGGCAAATTCACTGTTAATCCTCTCTTGAATCAAAGAAACTTTTATTGATGGATCTTCTCTGATTGTGCCTGTCAATAAAATAACAAAATTTAAATGACAATTAACACAAAAGTAGCATAATATGAACATAAAATACGTACCTACTACACAAGTGGCAATTAAATCTGAATCAAGCTTCTCGTGATCTTGTGTCATGGTCATATTGAGACATATGTGTGGTCCATCCCATTGTGTGACTTTCCATTAATAAGTTTTTTAAGATAAAATTGCCTCATATAGAAAGGGCAAGGACACTCTACGCTTTTATTCAAGCAACAAACAACATACTTGTTCGATTTGCTTTCAAGAACTTTGAAACTTTGATGCACCTTCATAACATATTGTTTGACTGCATTATTGACCGCATCTTTACTATTAAAATCCATGCCAACATATAATTCTTGGCCAACATTAAAACTCGATGGCATCTCCAAACCACAAATGTCCTCCTCATCAGGATGACTTCGGTTGATATTATTATAATGCAAAGCATCATTCCAAAATGGATTTTGAATTCCTTGTACACCTAATAGTCCAAAAAAAAATTCAAATGATACTTAGTTAGCATTAAATACAATTGTCATCAAATGATAAATGTATTCACCTATTTTTTTTAGAGGAAATTATACCTTTTGCTGGGTGAACAATTCTTACTGGTTGAATCATGTCGGTGACTTCATCATCTGTATCAGATATACCGTCAATACTATCATCTTCGTCTAAAGACTCTTCCACGTATGAGTTAGACACAAGATAATCATCATCATCATCATCTTCATCACCATGTAAATCGCTCACATTTCTTGGCGGTTGCGCCTCATTATTAGATAAGTTATTTCCAAATGATGTAAGAGAATTTGCAGAATGAAACATAGAACCACCAGCCACATCCTTTTCTATGTACAATTCCAGAACTGACATTTGATCCTGTTGTTGAAAACTTTCGAGCATGATTTCAACAACTTTGTCATCACAAATTTGTAACGCAACATATTTTCCAGACACTAAGAATCTACAACCGATAGCACAAATAATTTCATTATTTTCTAACTTTACCTTATCTCCAATTTTTTTCTTCAAAGCATTGAAACTAATTTCACGTTTAATCTGAATCGCTTTTTTACTGCCTTCAAATATTACACCATCATTCTCTTTATATACCCTTCCATTGAAATACATCACTGTTATAACTGAATTCACGATGTACCTACAAAAAAATATTTTAAATAATTAATCATAATAAATTCAAAATAATAAAATGTAATCACAAAAAGTCCTTTTATTGGAACTTGAGATTAAAACTTTATTCTATAAAAAAAATTATTAACTTTAAATAAATATAATGGTAGACACTTAAAAAACATAAACGATTCCAAGGTAGTAATTTTAAAGGAAAAATAAACCATAACCAAAGTTAGTATTATAAATAATTAATCTTAACAATAAGAACTTCAAAATAAAAAAAGGTCATTACAAAATTACTACAAATACATTAAAATAAATATGATGCCAGAAACTTAAAAGTATAAATTTAAAAACGCAGAACTAAACAACACTTTCAAAGTACACATTTTAATTACATACTACACACTTCATATTGAAATTTTTTTCCGCACTAAACATACTTACTTCAAATAAATATAATGCCAAAAAAAAATTTATTTTAAATATCGTTCACGTTGAACACTCATAAATTTTTAACACACACCAACAAACCATGAACATCAACCTAATCTAATTAAAAAATTACTACAACTTCATATTAAAAAAAATTTCCACACTCAAAATACTTCAAATAAATATGATGCTACAAAATTTTTTAGTTTTAAACACTTTTAAAAGTACACGGTTCATCAATTTTTAACACACTAACAAAGCATCAACACCAACCTAATCTAATTAAAAATATACTAAAAACTTCATATTCAAAATATTTTTTTCGGACTCTAAATATTTTCTTCAAATAAACATGATGGCACAAATTTCTTTTATTTTAGATACACACGAACAAGCATATGAAATACAAAGCTAATTTAATTAAAAAATGAATAAAAAATTCACATTCAAACTTATAATGGTCTAAAAAATTACTTCAAAAAAAAATTTGATGCCACAAATTATTTGACTGGAAATTTCGAACCTTATGACTGACAAATTTAAACCTCAACCAGCAAATTTTGAACCTTATGGCTGACAAATTTAAACCTGAAGAAGCAAATTTTGACCTCAGAAGTTTTGAAAATACTGAAATTTTGCTTTCAACACACACACTGAAGCAATTTTGAAGACGCAGGACATATATAAAGAGCCTAAATCGCCAAAGCCACTGGCTATTCCCATTTTCCTAACTCTCCAATGCCAGTGGCTACTCCAATTTAGCCTAACTCGCCAATGGCAGAGGCTACTTCCCTTTAGCCTGCCAAAAGCGCCTGCCAACTGAAAAGCCTGAAAGGTTGAGCCTACACCTCTTGTGCTGGAACTCGCCAGTCTGACTGGCTACTCCCCATGCATGGCAAAATCGCCAATAGGGCTGGCGAGTCCAGTACGGACACAACAAACTCGCCAATGGAACTGGCGATTTGCTTCTGCATGCATGCCCTTTACGTTGAAAATAGACCCATGCAAGAAAAACTTTGAAAACAACCCTATTTGGGGAAATAGTTTGTAAAAGTGCCCCAAAGTGGGCAATTTGCCGGCATGTGCAACCTGCAACCAGTTGGGACGTATCCAAGGGGGGAAAGGGCCCTCAGGAACATTTGTGTATATATACAAAAATAAAAATAAAAATAAAATATTAATAAAAGAAAATCTATATAAAAAATATGTTTTTAAGTTGATATTTGTTAAAAAAATTCTAATAGTTGATCATATGATATCTCTAATTTTTTCATAAAATTAATAATAAATACTTTTTAAAATTATTTTTTATTTATTAAATAATTATTTATTAAAACTTAAACATTTAAATAATTATTAAAGGTCATCCTGTTCGGGTAGCTGATATTTTTTATGCAGTCAAATTATCTTCATGGGAATGGTTAAAGGGAAGAATGAAGGGGTTTGTCTATCCTCTTTCTTCCTGGCTTATGTGTCCAACAGCTTGCATCGGTGTAGCTCACTAGTGTTAGGCTTTTTGTTGATGTCACTTGTTTGTGATGTATCATGTGCTTTATGAATATAGGGTTTCTAAGGTAACGAGTGAGGGGGTTCTATGACAGTGAAACTATGATGATTCTCAAAAATCGTCTTATAATATTTTTGCGGTGGCAATTCTATACTATAAATAACTTTGACAATGATGATTTTGTAGAGGTTGTCTTAGAAAGTAGCGTTCCACGATGATTAATAATATAACCGTCGTGGAATGCTTTTGAAATTATTTAAAAGATAAGAGCGAATTGAATCCATTTGTCTATCTCTCTCTCACACACTCATCTTTGGAACTCGAAACGATGCCACATTCCTCACCATCATCATTATCATAGCTTTCCAGACCTTTCAAAATCACCACCATCTTCTCAAACCACCAATCGAAAATTGCATTCATGGCACTGTCATTGATGTCCCCTTCGAACAGGGGAATGACATCCGCTGTGCTAAGCTCTTCATGTTGGACTTCAAGCATGAGGCTTCGTTGCTTTGGAGCGCATGGCATGAGCTGAGGATGAAGGCTTTGATGAGCGTGGTGTTCTCTTCGGGTGTTGGAAGCTGGGGACAGTTTCGTAGTCGATGTCGACGTCTCCGGAGAGGATGGTGATAAAGGTAGAGTCGTAGGCGAAAAGGATTTTCAGTCAACAGTGGGTGGGTCCTAATCCGCTTCCACTTAAAATAATCACAACTCATCCCCACTTAACGCATCTTTCTCTTCCCTCCTTCTTTGGCATTATGGCTAGGTGATCTCCTTTAGCAGATTGCAATGCAAGTTTCATACTTTGCTTCTTTTCTTCAAATCCCATTTTTCCATTTTCAGTTATCTCTTCTTTCGTCTTTTGAATTTGGACTCCCTTTGGTTAGAAAAGAAAAAAAACACTTTTTTTCCTTTTTCTAGATGGTTTTGTTTCGGATACTTGTGTCATAGAAATGTCCCCTTGCTCGAAGGGGGATCAGGATAATTGATTTATACGTCTAGATATATGATCATGATGGACCAACTAAAAAGAAAAGATATCAGATCATGATTTCCCTTTTTTCTCTTTGGAGGGGGATCAGGGGAAGCTAGGATGTTATGATTGCCTAACTTAACAAATTTAGTGGTTATTGGACATTAATGATTATCTTCTAATTCATTGGTTCTGACTATGACCAAATGTTAAATCTGATTCTATGACAAAATTATACTTGTTTTTTTTTAGGTGCTAAGACGAATGGGAGTAGTATTCATTTGTTTCACAAAACAATTAATGCATATGCTACTGGTCCAAAATGATTCGTGGAATTAGGACGTTTAGACACCATCTTTATATCGGTGGCTCTACCGATGTGAAGACTTTGGGGATAGGCTATGGCCTGATTGAATATATACATTTGAGAAAAAATCCCACCAATGACTGATAGCTTTGTGGGAGATGGAATCAGATCAACAGGATTGACTGAAAGAAACCTGGTGATGGGCATCCATATATTAATTTTTTTTCCATTTGATCTGTGGAGGCTGGCATTCCATTGATGGATCCATTTTTCTTTTGTCAAAAGTAAAGAAAATGATGTAATCTTAAGTGTTCTTGTTCTTCTTTTTATTCTCTTGCTTATCTCTTTTTGCTTCCACTCCTTCTTCTTTTAAAGTTGGACACACATTATTGTGTTCTATGGATCAACCAATGAGGTTTCATCATGACAAGGTTAGAATACATTGGTCGCATCTAGGAAGGAGTATCCAAAGCTACAATAGCATTTGATGGAAAAGCTTTGAAGGCTTTCAGATGGAGTGAGTTCATACTCATACCTTATCCATGTTGGTGGAGTAAAAGTTATCAATTCACGATGTTGGATGAGTTCATGAAGATTTATCTCTATGATAGCATACCTATTGTACTTGCTTTGTTTGTTCTCTATGAAGAATGCCATTGGAAACCTTTCTTCAACAAACTTGACTACTTTCTTTGGTCGGTTTTTGTTAAGTCTGCCTATGTCCAAGTCACATTGGACTATACCAAACAATTGAATCCCTAAGGTTTTGATGTTAGCAAAGTATAAATTTCATGTATTAACCTTTCATGCTTAAGCTATAGGTACATCTATTTCTATGAGATACAAGCAGAAAAGTATGAACAGAAAGGCTATGGACGATAGGCAAAGTATTAGTCATTGGACGATATTGTCTCAACATCCAATCGTTAGAAGACAAGTGCTTTAGCACTTGGTTCACAGTAAAAAAGCAACAGAATTGTTACTCGATCCTTAAGTACTAAAAACAATCATCAGAAAGTAATGTCCATATGTTCAATAAGTAACATCCATAATTTAAATTGTATTGTATTGGCATTCTTAATTCCTTTTGTCTTATGTTGTTAATGTTTCTTTTGATTTGTACATTGAAAGTTCACTCTAAGCACTAGGCGACACTTGCAGATTGTACTTCTCTAAAGATATGTTGCAGAAAGTGTTTGTGGTCCCCACTCTCTTTCTCTCTCTCTCTGCAAAATAGCGGCCTTGTGTCAAGCACCAAAGCTATTAGACAACGGCTAGCTGGGACCTCTAAACGGATCAAAGCTCTAAAGTCTATATAAAGCTTGAAGATGTTTGCGTTAAGGTTGTCGAATTACAAGAGAATAATCTAAGACAAAACGAACAAAAGTGTTGTAACGTTGTCAATTTGCTCGAGGAAGGAAACTTGAGCGAATTAAGTGAATCTTAGCTTTGCTAAGTTAGCGATTTTCATTGTATTCGAGTTTATTGTGCAAACACTCTTTGAGTGATTAGATTACATTTTCTATCAAACATATATTGTTTGTGAAAGCCAAGAGTGACTTAGTGACAAAGAATACTTGGGTCTTAATCTCAATGAGAGATTAAGGATAGTGCCAGGGGTGGCCTAGAGAGTACTCATTACAGCCATAAGTGGAATAGAAAATACTTGGTTGTAATCAAAGAATTGATTAGTTGAATCCTTCAAGGTTTGAAGGAGAACTGGACGTAGCCTGAAAGTTGGGGTGAACTAATATCAAACCTTTGTGTCTTCTTTATTGCTTCTATATAACTCGTTATTTTCTATAAGTTACTTTTACACTACTGTATCCAAGTTTTGTGAACTGATTTCTTAAGCACAACATGATTTCAAACCCCTTGGACGAAACCCCTCGTCCATTAATATCTATTTGAGAAAAGCTTTCAAAAGTTTTTGAAAGATTAAGTTTTTATCCATCAGACTATTCAACCCTCCCTTCTAGTGTGTTTCAGGAACTTTAGCTGGTAATAGAGCTTGGCCTCTGAGTTAAGCTCTTGATAGAGTAGAGGAAAGAAAATTCCTAAAACGATGGAAGAAGGATATGCTATGAGCAAGCCTTCCTGTGTTCAAGGGAGCCAACTATAACTAATGGGAGGAAAGAATAATTGCTTTCTTTGAATCCACTCACATTGATATGTGGGATGTTGTAGAAAAAGGAAATCACATTTGTTAGGGTTTTATTTCACGTTAGATTCAACTTATAGGTCACGTGTAACCCAATCATGATGTAGTAACTGAACTATCGTCTAGGTCGTCTTCCAAAGGAATAAAAGGAGGGATTTCATGTAATTATTTAACTAAGAATTAGGTTTTTGTATTTTTGTTTTGTAATTGTCATGAAATAAATAACATAAAATAAATTGCAATAAAAATTAATGACGATAAATTAATTAAGTAAAGATAAAAATACTAGACTTAGATGGTAATGTCGATCTTGATGAATGAATGTGTAGGTTTGGACTTGGAATTCTCTTGATCAACTGTAACTTCACAATCCTCTACTCTTCTCTCTTGATCATCCCTAATTCACTAATGTATTCTACCCTAACTCTCGCATGATCGTAGATTCTAAACTTCTTGCCCGATACTCAATCCCTTGGACATACTAACACAAGATTTTAACATTAATGGTCGAGAATTAGCAAGACTTAACCAACATTATTCTATCCCTAGAGATAATCTCAATTAAGTACTTGATTCATGTTCGGCTTCCAACAAGGCTCGCCTAAGCACAAGTCAATTCCTAAATTCATCTATAAGATGATCAATCAAATAAAAACATTAAGTACATAAACAAATAAAGAACTCAAGATGAAGCATTTGAATTGATAGAATTAAAACAAAACAAGGTTCATCCTTTCCTCTCCTAGGTGGAAGGAATTGCACTCATAAAAATAATACAATGAAATCTAGAGTGTCTAATGGAATAATGGAGGTATCTAGTAGGTGGAACTCTAAAATATAATTCTAAAAACTGCTCGAGATTTCTACCCCTTTCACAATGAATGCCTAACCTCCTATTTATAGAATTGTAGCTAGGCTTAATTAAGGAGATAATCACAAGAAGTTAAAAACAAATAATATCTCTAATTAATTCAAGTAATTATCTTCTTATTCAATTGATTTATCCTTAAAAAAATATCTTGTTCTTGATTTTCCTAGCATTTATCTTCAATTTTTGCAATTTCTCCTTCCAAAACTTTATGTTGATTTGGGCCTTTGGAAATCTGACCATAATGACCAGTTTTTGCTGGAAAACTATCAAAAATTCATTAAAAATAACTAAAGCATAAAATTCTACCTAAGACAAAGTAAAAACTAAATTTAAAGCTTATTTTATTCAAAACAAGGCCTAAAGTTAAATAAAATATCAGACAAATGTCACAAAATGCATATGAAAATCCAATAAATTTTTCATTTATCAACACTCCTTTAGATGCTTAGAAGAGCGAGATCCCCAGGGACAAATTGACAAATGATCACAAGTCCAGGTTTCTTCTTAATTCATGTGCAAGGAACGCACTACTTTGCGCTCTATCACAAGAAGAATATTCCAAAGTTTATAGCTCTAGAACTGCCAAACAGGTGCGTTACACCTTAGCCATTACCTACGAAGGGTCCTCTGAGGTAAAACGTAAAAAATTGATCAATCTGACATGTAAGTATGAACTCTTCAATATAGAAGAGGGAGAAGACATCCAAACCATGTTTGGACGCTTCCAAACCATTATGAATGAGCTTTGCTCTCTAGGTAGACACTATGATAATTATGATCACATTGATAAAATCTTACGAAGTTTTTCAAGAAAGTGGAGACCGCGGGTTACAACACTAAGAGCCATCAAGAATCTTGATTCAATGACTCTTGAAGAGTTTGTTGGGATGTTTAAAGTCCATGAGAAAAATCTTCCTCAAGATTAAGGAACAAAGAAAGGGAAGTCGCTAGCCCTTATAGTTGAAAGACCAAAATGCAACTCTGCGTCCAAAGAGTCATCATCCAAGGCCCTTGTAGTTAACGATGTTTCAGAAGAAGAATACGACGATGATGACTCTAATGAACAAGATGATGAGCTAAGTCTGATCACCAGAAAGATCAGAAAGATGTGAAAAAACAAGAACTCCTCTAGGTTCAACAATTCATCCAAAAGATCCTTCTACAAGAAAGAGAAAAGTCCAATAATTTGTTATGAGTGCAAGAATCCTGGGCACTTCAAGCCAGAATGTCCTTACCTTCAAAAGCCAAAGGATAAGAAGAGGAAATTCTTTGAGTCCAAAAAGAAAAGCCTCATGAGCACTTAGGAGGACCTAGACGATTCATCGTCTAGTGAAGACAGTGAGGAAGAAGCCAATCTATGTCTAATGGCTTATGCGTCCACCAGTAAAGCTGAATCAGCATTAGACACAAGTTCAGATGATGAAGATCACCATCTTGATGACACTATCAACTTTGATGGTGAAGAGATAATATTTGAATCTAGAAAATATTTAATTAAAGGGTACAATCAACTTTTATCTGTATATGCTCACGTCTCTAAAGCTTATAGAAAACTAAACAAGTTTTCAACATCTTGAAAGAGAGCATAGGGATCTTAAGAAAACTCATCAAGCTCATTTAGTTGATTTTTTCTTGGAAACCACTTCAACTGGTGATGTACAAGACACATTTGTTTGTGAGGAGGTCAAGGCATTACTAAACAAAAAGGTATCTAGTGGACGAAAAATATTCTTAAGGATTTTCAAGACTTAGAAGAAAGGGGGAAATCCTTAACCACAACTCTTGAAGATTCATAAAAAGAGCACAAAGTGACAACATTATAAAAAGATCTATTTTGATTTAAACTATAAGCTTAGAGGACATGAGGTCTTAAAGGAACTACCTCTTGAGATTGAAAAACTCTATACGGAGATAGAAACCTTTAAAGATAACCTAGACAAATTTGTTGGAAGTCATGAAGCCCTTAATAAAATTATTAAGGTGCAAAGAAACCCCAAAGAGGAAAAAAGATTGTGCATGGTGAAGAAGTCACTATTTTCTATTATTAAGGTGCTGGCCATGGTTTCAAAGGAAAAAAGATTATGCATGGTGAAGAAGTCACTATTTTCTATTTTTGTGGAAAAGTGGGTCATGAGACTCATAAGTGCAAGGACCTCCCTAAAAAGAGCAACCCATCAAAGGGTCCATCCAGTGCTTATCAACACCTACAAGCTAACAAAGAAAAAAAGACCCAAAAAGATTTGGGCACCTAAGGGCAAAATAATTCATGTTGCAGACCTCTTTGATAGCAAGAAAGAAGCACTAGCCATGGTACCTAGACAGTGGCTACTCACGACACATGATAGGTGAAAAGTCTATGTTCCAATCCCTAAGCCCTATGTCTGGTGGGATGGTCACTTTCAGAGGGAATCAGAAAGGTCTAATAATAGGTGTAGGTAAGGTTTGTATTCCTTATTATCCTTCTATCAATAATGTTTTACTTGTTAAAGGATTGAAGCATAATTTGTTGAGCATAAGTCAATTGTGTGATAGTGGATACAATGTCACCTTTAACTTTAACAAGGATATGTGTATCATCCAAAACAAGGACAACTCTTTACTCTTGTCTACTAAGAGACAAGGAAATCACTATAAGATTAAACTTGGTGATCTATCCAATCAAAAGGTGTCATGCTTACTTTTAGTCAAAGAGCATTACTGGGTATGGAATAAGAAGTTTGACCATGCTAGCTGGAGGTTAATCTCAAAGCTTCAAAAGCATAGCCTCGTAAGAGGACTTCCAAAACAGTCATATCAAGATGATTCTATTTGTAAAGCTTGCCAGGAAGAAAAACAAGTAAAAAGTTCTTCTAAAGCCAAAAAAGTTGTTTATACTTTGAGGCCTTTAGAGCTTCTACACCTTGATTTGTTTGGACCAACCATGACTGCATCCATCTCTAGATGTAGATATAGTCTGGTCATAGTCGATGATTGCACCAGATGGATATGGGTCAGGTTCCTAACTCACAGGGATGAGTCTTTTGATACCTTCTATAAATTCAGTAGAAAGATTCAAAATGAAAAAGGTATTTGTATCTCTTCAATCAAAAATGATCATGGGGGAGTTTGAAATGATCTTTTTGAAAAATTATGTGAAGAGAATGGTATTTATCATAATTTTTCTACTCCAAGAACACCACAACAAAATCGAGTTGTTAAAAGGAAAAATAGAACTCTTCAAGAAATGGCTAGGACCATGCTTAGCAATCACTCAACTCCTACCTATTACTTATATAACAAAATTTATATAAGGCCAATCTTAAAGAAGACTCGCTATGAATTATGGAAGGGACGTAAACCCAGCATCTCTTATTTCCACCCATTTGGATGTCAGTGTTTCATTTTAAACACCAAGGATAATCTTGGAAATTTTGATTCTGCAATTTTACTTGGATGTGATTTTGTAATCTTACTTGGATACTCTAAATCGTCCAAGGCATATAGAGTGTATAACTCCAAAACCTTGAGTGTGGAATAGGCCAGTCATGTAAAATTTAATGACAACAAGCCTGACATCACAATGTCAGAGCTGGATGAGTCCTTTGTGGAGATGAAAATAGAAGATATTGTTAAGTCTGCTGCTATGTCCAATCAGAACCAACTTTTGTCCAGCTCGCCAGTGGACGATCAACCTGAATAAGTCAGAGAACCAATTGGATGCTTGCTGAGGAATCATCATCAGAGTCCCAGATCATTGGTGATCCTAAGGACAAATTCCAAACAAGGAACTCTCTCAAGCACACAGTGCTACTTTCCAAGATCAAGCCAAAGCACATAGATGATCCCATGTCTGATGAATACTGGGTCAAAGCAATGCAAGAAAAGCTGGACAAGTTAATGAAGAATGATGCCTGGAAGCTTGTAGAATGGGTGTTTAGAAACAAGCTAGATGAAACAGGTAAGGTTATGAGGAACAAGGCTAGGCACTTGGCCAAAATTTACTCACAACAAGAAGGTATAGATTATAGTGAAACCTTTGTTCTTGTTACTCGTCTAGAGGCGATACACATTTTACTATCCTTTGTTGCTCATCATGGTATAATGTTATATCAAATGGACGTAAAAAGTGTGTTCCTTAATGGACTTATCAAGGAAGAAGTCTATGTGGAACAACCCCCTAGGTTTGAGAGTTCTATCTACCCTCATCATGTATTCAAACTTAATAAAGCCTTGTATGGTTTAAAGCAAAGATTATGGAAAGGTAGATACTACTCTATTTCGTAAAGATTATAGAAGTCAATTCCTAATCATCTAGATATATGTGGATGATATCATATTTGGTGCTACTAATAACTCTCTGTTTGAGGATTTTTCAAAGCTTATGCAAGCAGAGTTTGAGATGACTATGATGAGAGAATTGAAGTTCTTCCTTGGACTTCAAATCAAGCAAATAGACGAAGGCATATACATACATCAAACCAAGCACATGAAGGAACTTCTGAAGAAGTTTAAGATGGACGATGCAAAGCAAATGAAAACCCCTACGCATCCAACCACTGTACTTGGACTGGGCAAAGAATCAAAGTAGGTGGACGAAAAGACATACAGAGGAATGATAGAATCACTTCTATATCTCACAGCATCCAGACCTGACATTATGTTCAGTATGTCTTTGTGCAAGATTCCAAAAGGAACCAAGGGAAGTTAATTTATTTTATGTGAAACACATATTTAGATATTTTATTGGAACTCCTAACCTTGGTTTGTGCTTTAAGAGAGAAAAGGAATGCAGGTTGCTTGGTTACTGCAATGCAGATTTTGCTAGAGATATAGTGGAAAGAAAAAGCACCAGTGGAGGTTGTCACTTCGTTGGTGGATGCTTAGTTTCTTAGACAAGCAAGAAACAAGGGACAATAGCTCTATTGACAGCAGAGGCAAAGTATATATCAGCTGTAAGTTGTTGTTCTCAACTCATGTGAATAAAACATCAACTTAAGAATTACAACTTGTTTGAGAGTAAAGTTCCTATCCTTTGAGATAATACTGCTCCCATAGATTTTTCTAAAAATCCCATCATACATTCACGTGCCAAACACAAAAATAAAACATCATTTCATAAGGGATCACATTCAGAAGGGTACTGTGGAATTACAGTTCCTTTTACTAAGGATAGGCTAATCTCTTTAAGAGAAAGGCTTGGCATGTTCCCTGTGGAATGAAGTTTCAAATCCATGTTTGAAGCCTTAACAAATCACTAAGCATCCAGAGGACCTATCGTCCAATGAGCTTAGTCAATATTGGTGCACTGCACACATGCATCCAATGTATGGATTGTGACCCTGGACACAAGTTTAGTTAAACGCAATGTTTTGAGTACACTTGTGTTGAGTCACCTAAAGCGGGTTAGATTTTTTTTTTAAATAAAAAACCCATATCTTTTCAACTTCCCTTACGACATCTTTCTCTCTCTTCACGCTAAACACTTAACCATTACCATCACTCATCATTACGACCTTTCACTATCAAAAACTTCTGCAAATTCTCTCTCTCAAAAACTTCTCTGCACCCTAACCTTTCTTCCTCTTAGAAACTTCCCGAGACCCAAGCTGTCCAAGCCACACCTAACTTTGGAAACAACCCTCCATTTTCTTCATCCAAGGATAGTTCCCTAGTTCGTATGACAAGACCTGCACCTGTGACTATCCTTGTTGCGAAAGCCACAATGAAAGATAAGGAACCACGAGTTCATATCGAACACTACTTTGATATCGACTCATTGGAAAACGTTGGCTACATCATCAAAGCCCACCTCATGTTGTGTGTCATCCTTCACTTCCGTGAAGACCCCAAGGTGTATAGCAACGAAGACAATGGAGGCCACTTTGTTGGAAAAGTTCTAGGGATATTAGTAAAGTTGACTACTGAGATGATTGCTCAAGCCATTGGCTGCAAGCGTCGCATAACCAAGTTTGTGAACAACTAGGGAGATGAACTTGAGGACCACATTGGGCACTCCTTACAGGAACCCAACTGGGCTAAGACCCCAAGCTGATATAGAACACTGCTAGAATATCTGCTTCCAAAGCACATCCAACTCTTCACTCCCATGTCCAAGTTTGTTCCTTTAGTCTATTGTCATTAAGCTTTTCCTTTGACTAAGGATGACATCTTTAATGTTGGGATTATTATGATGCAATGTAGGCTGACTAACCAGTGGCCAAGCTATCCTCCTGGAATTCATATTAGACCCACCATTACCAAAAAGTCCATGCTAGATTGCATCACTCCGAGCTTGCCTCAATTTGACCTTAAAAAGAAGAAAGGCAAGGTTCCTCCTTACAACAAGCCTATGCTTCATCCTGGTCCAAAGGACACTATTGCCTTGCATCCAATTCCTTACGATTGGAGTAGGAACTTCACCAGGGATGTTGCTAAGAAGATTATTGCTCTGAAGCTAGATGTTGAGTTTGATCAAAATGATACCATGCTTTTTTATTTTAAAGACATGTATGAATACTCTCATCTTGCGTCCACTTCAGAGTATGACAAGGAAGACACATCCAATGACATGCGTATGGTGCAAATCCTGCATCCAGCCAAGATTTATAGATTCAATGATTGGTAGATGTGCTTCCTGAGGCAAGAAGGAGATAACGAGTTCAATCAATGACTCATCCATGATATTCCTCCTCTTTGTTCCTAGTTTGTCTTTAATTTGCACAAGTATTCAGAAGCTGCAATGAGAAGAGCAATTGTAACTGCTTAGGCAAGGTTTCCCACACTCAAAAAGCATTTATTCTCTCTTGATCAAAACCCTTGGGTTCCAAGACAAGGCATGGCTGCTGAACTTTAGAGAAAACAACTCAAACTCAACCGCCAGCTAATGGAGATGCAAAAAGTGCCTGAAACCAAGCAACAACAGAAGAAGCTCAAATCTAAAGAGTTTTTCAACAATCTTCATGCATATCTTGGACTTCAGGTCGATGTTGTTGAACCTCCACTGGTTAAAGTCACTTCACAACCTCAACCCATCGTTGAAGATGAATTAGCCATGGTCAGCACTTCCATTACTCCTCGTGAGATAACTCCATTGACCACCTTTGCTCCAACGAGTGTGTCTAAGGAGAGAATTCAAGATTTGTTGCACCTTCAATAGGCCAACCTGGAAGAAATAATGGAAAGAAGGTTCCTTATTGAACGCATGGAAACCAATTTTCTGTAAAAAAAAAAAAAACACTTTGGAGTCCTCACTCAATTCCTTCAATGACTTTGTGCTTTTCAATATGAACTTATTAATGCAACAAAGGCTACCTCTGTCCATCCAGCCACTTCCGCCGCCACCAACCTCTATTCCTGCACTTGTAACCACTGTGAATCTTGTGCCTGTGCCTCCACCTCCATCTTCACCACCAAAGTCACCACCAACTATCCCTCAACCTTTGTCCACTAAAGGTTGGCCATGATGGCCAAAGTCATTTCCTTTTTCTCTTCAAACCGTATCTTTCGATAATGACAAATGGGGAGAAAGTAGAAAAGGAATTTTAATTTATAAAACACTTGTACTCATTTGACTTTATAATAAAACAAGTGTTTTGGTGGTCACATATGTGTGTTTTCATGCTTTTTAAATTTTCCTACACATATTCTCTGATACATGCATAAGGTAAAGAACTTAAGGAGAGTATCCTTAATCCTCACATAATTTACTCATTCATTCTAATAACATATTGATGTGTCATTATTTTCTCCTATTTCATAACCCTTTTTGTCACCATTTTAATTACTGATTAGCCTTAATTGTCAAATTAATTATGCAGTTTTATTATTTGGGCCTACTTGACTAATTTTGTGTTTTTAATTTAATTTTAGGAGAATTATAAGCAATTGGGCTTGAATCCGGAATTGGGTTTGGACTTGAAGAGAGCAGACAATTTTATTTTATCAAATCTTATCTTATCCAGATTTTATTTCATCTAGATTTTATTTCTTCCAGATTTTATTTCATCCAATCTTATCTTATCTTGTCCAGATTTTATTTTATTTCGTTTATGGGCTTGGACTTAAAATAGATTTACAAGCTTTGGGGCTGAGGACCTATATAACAGCACCAAGGTTTTAGTTTAGGGAGTTTTTTTTGGACAAGAGAATAATTCTAGGGTTTTAGAATTCCAGTTTTTACTGTTCATGCACACTGTTCACGTAGAATAAAATTTTTTTTCTGCAATTTCGTTTCTGCTTCAATCTACAATTTCGTTTTCTAATGATTAATGGAAGGCTAAGTCTCCAGAGTTATTTTCTCTTGAGGATAAAGCACAGCTCTCTTTGAGGTTTTATTATTACTATTGAATTCTGATCAATTTTTCCTCTTCACCAATTACTCTGTATTTGTTGCTATTAATCCATGCATGCTTAGTGCTTGATTAATTGTCTTTGCGCTTAATTTATGTTCATGCTTAATGATCAGTTTCATTCATGATTAATTGGTGTATGTGTTGCTTAATCACATAATGACAGCCTTATGTTAATTTTCGCTTAGTAATTTAATTTAAGATTGGATTAAGTGGTTGAACTGGTTAGGGATAAATCCTCGTAACCTAGGATAAGAGACTTGCTTGTGAATCAAGCGGAAACAACATGTTTTAATTATGTTATTTCTATAATTCGAATTTGCTTGTTGTTTAATTTACAAAAACAAACAAACCCCTCCAATTCGTTACTGTTTTATTACTATCTAATATGAATGTTTGGTTGACCATTGCTCGTTGGGAGACGACCTAAGATCACTTCCTAGATACTGCATTTTTAATGTTTATTTGATTCAGGTACGGTCTCGATCACATATTTGCTCTAACTATGTAATATTTGCTCTGATTATGTCTTTGAAATATCTCCTTATGCTCTGATGATTAACAAGTTTGTTGTATATCAAAGTTATATTCCTCATATACATAACCCAAGAGTAAGTGGTGTGAGACAGTACATTCTAAACTGCTCTGATACCTTGATCTTAATCTCCTCATCTTATCCTTTTAGTATCAAAATTTATATTGTTTGTCATCATAAAAAAAGAGGAGATTGCTAAGTCTGGTTGCATCTAAGTCACATTGAATTGTACCAAATAATTAAATCCCTAAGGTTTTGATGTTAAAAAGGTATAAATTTCAAGTATTAACCTTTCATGCTTAAGCTACATGTTCATCTATCTCTATGAGATACAAGCAGAAAAGCATGAACATAAATGCTCTGGATGATAGGCAAAGTATTAGTCATTGGACGATATTGTCTCAACGTCTAGTCTTGAGAAGACAAGTGCTTTAGCACATGGCTTCCAGTACAAAAGCAATGGAATAGTTACTTGATCCTCAAGTACTGAAAACAATCATCAGAGAGTAACGTCCATAGGTTCAATAAGCAACTTATGTCATAGCACACAAAAAGAAAGATTTAAATTGTCTTTTCTTGACATTCTTAATTCATTTTGTCTTATGATGTTAACGTTTCTTTTGATTTTTAAGCTATAAGTCAGCTCTGAGCCATTGGCAATAGTGTAAAATTGTACTTCTCTAAAGATATGCTACAGAAAGTGTTTGTGGTCTCCACTCTTTCTTTGCATAGAGCGGCCTCGTGTCAAGCGTCAAAGCTATTAGACAACAGCTAGTTAGGATCTCTTAACGAATTGAAGCTATGAAGTCTATATAAAGCTTGAAGATATTTGTGTAAAGGTTGTCAAATTACAAGAGAATAATCTAAGACAAACAAACAAAAGTGTTGTAACGTTATCATTTTACTGGACGAAGGAAACTAGGCTGAATTGAATAAATCTTAGCTTTGCTAAGTTAGTGAATTTTGTTGTATTTAAGCTTATTGTGTAAAAATTATTTGAGTGATTAGAATACTCTTATGCATCCAGTGACTTGAGCAATGATCTCCATGGATAAGGTGGCCTTCCTGCCAAGAACATTGGAGGCGATGGTGTGAGTAGTCTTGAACTTAGCATTGCGCCAAAACCTTTTGATGAGTTATGGATGAATGGTCTAATAGTCATTGTAAAAACCTCTTATGCCACAACATAGCGTTCTTCATTTAGATTTTCAAGCTGATGCCTTCAAGGTAGTTGATATCAAAGAAATGCTCGATATGGATGGTAGCTTTATTTTTAGTAAGAATGGTGGTTGTCTCTATCTTGGGAATGGTTGGGTTGAATGTGGATCGTTTGCTTCCACTTGACATGATGCAAGGTTGAAGCTTTCTAGGATTAGGGTTTGTGTTTAGGGTTCAGAGAGAGAATAAAAATGAGAAAGAAAGTGGGGAATTTTTGTAATTGAAGGGTTTGATAAGAGAAGGGATGGTTGTTTTGATTCTTGAAGATGAACCCATTTTTTGGGCTTTTTGAAATGCAATCATAAGGTCCACCAATCAAAGGGTGACTCATCAAAAGCACAATAACATTATCTTACCCAAGACACTACATTTCATCTTAAATAACACAATGTTGATGATATGAAAATATTCATACATTGGGCACACATAATATATAAATGATGTGCATCTATCAACTTAGATTCATTGGATGATGGGTCCTCTAGACACTAAGTTAGATTGTAGGACATATAAACATTAACTCATTCTTTTATAAAGTCCATTCCAATTTTATTCTTTAGCAAAATCAACCTTTCTTTAGTTAGGGGTTTTGTAAATGACAACAAGTTGATCATTAGTGGGTACAAATTGTATGATGGAAGCTTGCTTGAGAAGCTTCTATGGAGGTTGGATCTTTAAGCTTCAATGAGCTCCTTCAATGGTGATTTTCCACCATTGAGATGCAGCGGAAGGTAAAGGAGAAGAGGAGAGAGGAGGCACCATCCACAAGGGAATAAGCCATGGATGGAGAAGCTTCACTACCAAGAAAGTGTCTTGGATAAGAAGCTTAGAGAGGAAGCTTCAATGGAGGAAGAGAATGAGAGAGAGAGAGAGAGAGAGAGAGAAAGTGGCATGGAAAATTGAAGGAAGAAAGGGACAAAAGTTGAACTTTGAAATGTGTCTCATAAGACTTTCATTCATCAAAGTTGTGACAAGTGTTACACATGTTTCTATTTATAGCCTAGGTCACTAACTAAAATGTGAATTTCATTTTCATTTTATGTGAATCTAAGAGGAATATTCTAAGGATATTCTAAAGGCATCTTAAAATAATCTAAGAATATGCCAACGGCATCTTAGCATATTCCCTTTAGATGCCACAAGAATGAAAGGTGTGACTTTAGCACATAGGAAAGGAATATGTCACAAGAATATGCCAAAGGAATATTATAAGAATATGCCAAAGGAATATTTCAAGAATATGCCAAAGGGTGGAAAACTACACACACCCCTCCAATAGCTAAACTCACACCTATGCCAAAATACACGAAAATACAAAAAAAAAATCCCTACTACAAAGACTACTCAAAATGCCCTGAAATACAAGGTTAAAATCTTATACTACTAGAATGGTCAAAATACAAGGCCCAAAAGGAGGAAAACCTATTCTAATATTTACAAAGAAAAGTGGGCTCATACTTAGCCAATGGACCCAAAATCTACCATAAGGCTCATGAGAACCCTAGGGCCTTCTCCTACATCTCTAGCCAATCTTCTTAGAGTCATCTATCCAATCCCCTTGCGGGATAGGATTTCATTATTCCCTCCTCCTTGAAAAGGATTTGTCCTCAAATTCAGAGGTTCTTAAAACTCTGGGCTTCTTCCCTCAACACCTGTGAAAGGACTAAAAACATATATATTAGTGGTGTTGAGTATGTTAGAGTAGGGTAAGACCTGAAAACCCCTTTCCAGAGCATTTTCCCATGAGAGAACATGGTTCCTCACCAACTCAATGAGTGGTGCTACAGGTATAGAAAAATATGGGACAAACCTTTTGTAAAAGTTTGTTAAGTCATGGAAGCCCCAAATTTCCCTTATACTTGGTGGAGTGGGCCACTCGGGAATGACCTTTATTCTCTTACGGTCCCCTTGATCATTATTTACAAAATTAAGGAAAGTAATGTAATATAACATACCTTTCTCTATATTTTCATGTTGATTACTCCTATCAAAAAGTATGACGAACCTAAGGTGTCCCATATGAGCATCTTGGTTTGTATTGAAACCAAAAATAAGAACAAACCTACCTAATGAGTCCCTATATATATGAATCATGAAGATATTGGATGCATTGGTGATTTTACAAAAGAGGATTACACCATTCAACATATTCATCATACCACCTATCATAGGAATTTGGTGCATCATAATACCTATTTTGGACACCAACAAAGCACAAGGGTTTAAGCTCTTACGAACCAAACCCTCATCCAACAACTCCTTTACTTAAGGAATAACCTCAAGCTCAAGAGGTATGGTAGTGCTAAGGGAGGTTTCCCTTGATAGGAGAAGGTAGAAGGATTGTTTACGAAGGATTGTTATTTTGATATCACCTTTTGTTGCAAAATGATTTTCCTTCTTAACAATCTTCTTGGAGGAATCCTTTTCCTCTTTTTCCTCCGCCTTGGCCTTTGAAGACAAGGTCTTACTATCCTTCTTTTTCTTTTGTTTTTCTAGTTTTTCTTCCCCATCCCTCTTATCATCTTTGGGCTTAGAAAGTCCAGCCCCTAAGATGCCTTGACCTTGGTCTTTCTTTGGATAAGAGTGAGAGCCATAAGATTTTGAAGTAGGCTTTCTTTTAAGTTGTTGCTCTACCCTTATGCAAAGTTGGACTAGGTCATCTAGGTCCCTATATGGAAGGAGCTCAACCTTGTCCCTCACTTCCATATTAAGTCCACTAAGGAACCTAGCAATACTTATTCTTTCCTCCTCCCTAAGCCTAGCTCTCAAAAGGAGTAGTTCCATTTGTTGCCTATACTCTTCAACACTCATACTCCCTTATCAAAGCCTTTGGAGCTTGTCCATAAGCTCAATTTCATAGTAGGAAGGGATGTGCCTCTTCCTAAGGGCACTTTTCAAGTCATTCCAATACTTTACTAGAAGATCCCTATGAATCATTCTTTCCATAACAAGGGAAGTCCACCAATAGAGGGCATACCCTTGGAAGCTAAGGGTAGCCAAAGGAACCTTCCTTTCCTCACTTGTATGATGGCAAGCAAAGAGTTGCTCAATCTTCATTTCCTAATCTAAATAAGCCTCTACATTGTCCTTCCCATGGAAGTATGGGAGGTTAATGTTAGAATCTTGAGGATTTATTTATTTTTCTTTCCTATGCGAGTGAGGTCTAAGATGTGACCTATGTCTTCCTTCACAATAGTCACGAAGTTCTTCACTTAGGCTCTGGCAAGAGTTATGACTACTATAGGAGGCATGTTTTTCTTTTATTAACTATTTTAGTATTTTCCTTCTTTCTTCTTCCCTTATTTGTTCCCTCTCATCTTGATTTATTTTTACCCTATTTTTTCCTTTTTCTTTTCTTTCTAGTTTTTCTTTCCATAACTTGAGGGAACTTAACTCATCTAAGATTCAAGATAGAGGGTCCCTATGAATAGTACCCTCACCATTAATACTAGATGAATGATGACTCATGTTGGTTCCTAAGTTGTGGTTCTTTCTTATTGGGGGTTTGCAAAAGGTAAAAGCTAGGGTTCAAAAGAACTGAAGATAAGCGTGATAAGCAAGAAGAAAGTATTATGCAATAACAAGATAAACTAGGGATGACTAGTAAAGAAAATAAGCTATGAAGGTAAGCAAGAAATTAAAGTGCAAGAAATGTAAACTATGCGGATCCTAAGAGTGTTTAGATGACCTCATTTAAGGTTCCCAACAAAACACTCACTATCCTAAGGAAAAATTTCCTAAAATTATTACACACAAATGGAAGTTAAGTAACCTATTGGAGGCTCCCAACACACTTCCAATGAAAGACCTTTTTGTTACAAAATTTGAAAGCAATGAAGGTAAGTAAATTGCCAATTACAAAATTACAAAAAAGTCCTCAATTTTGGTGGTTGTTCTCTCTTTGGTGTTTCACTTAATTTGGAGTGCTTCTTATTCCAATAGCTCTTAAGGTGGTTGGCCCCTTGCTTCTTGACTCAAATTCTCCAATTGATGGCACCAATCCTCGTTTCCAATTCCCTACATGGCAACTCACAAACAAGGAAACAAAGAGACAAGCAATAACCAAAGACCAAAAATGAAATGAAAGTTAAACCAATAGAGTTTTAACAAGACAAATTTTCAAGGATTATTCAACAATTAAAGCAATGAAAAACACATAAAAGCAAGCTAGGACTCAAAGAGAAACCTAGAATGGCTCTAGAGTAGAGTAAACAATACAAAAAAAAAACTCAAGAAATCTCAAGTTTTGGCACTTGTTTTCATACTACTTTTCAATTGAAATTTCATAACTAAGATTGGTCTAAAATAGGCACTAATTATAGAACAAATTTTGAGCCAAAACAACAAGCACACTTCCCTTTCACTTTTTTTTTAATTTTTCCTAGACACTGATTTTTCTACCAACTTGTATGATTTTTATTATTTTTTTTCCTTTTATCCAAATCACTTGTTTCTTTTTTTCGAATTTTTTTTACAGATGTCTATAAAATTCAATAAACATTTCAGCTCAAAATTGTTAAACAAGTGGCCTCGGTTATCTTAAGAATGGGGGGTTGAATTAAGATAACAAAAAACCATTCCCCAACTAAAAATTTCACTCTTTTTTTGAACTATTAATGCAACCTTAATATGAATTACTAAAAAGAAAATTCAAAGTAAACTTCTTTAACGTAAAAGATAAATGACAATAAATAAAAGAAGTTTAAAGGAAGAGAGAATGCAAACTCAGTTTTTATACTGGTTCGGCCACACCCTGTGCCTACATCCAGTCCCCAAGCAACCCTCTTGGGATTTCCACTATCTTGTAAAATGCCTTTTGCAAAGTCTGAACCACACAGGGACAACTTTTTCCTTGTGTTTGAAATCCTTACAAATTAAGAGACCCTCAGTCCCTTAATCAATCTCTTTGAATAAGAAGAAGAATAAGTTTTTCACTTTAAGAGAAGGATATTACAATTGAAGATCAATCAAGATTCCTTATTGAATATGCAAGTGTTTGACCAAGGAATCTTTTTGAGAGGATAAGACATTTCAGTTCAGAAAAACTCTCTCTAGAAATTCGTGTCCCAAGTCACATATATATAGGCCTTTGATGGCCATTCAAAAACATTTGAAAATATGTGACTGTTGGGAGTTATTTTCGAAAATTCCTCACTAGTAATCGATTACCAAAATGGTGTAATCGATTACACAGTTGTTTTCTAAAGAGTTGTGACTCTTCATATTTGAAATTTGAATTTTAACTCTGGTAATCAATTATATACACTCTGTAATCGATTATAGACTTTGAAATTTAAATTCAAATTTCTAAAGGTTGTTTTAAAACGGTCAAAACTTTTGGTAATTGATTACAAGCTTTCAAAAACATTTTAAAGCATTCTAGAAAGCACTTTGGCCATTGTAATTCTCTGGTAATCGATTACTAGAGAGTAAATTGAAGTTTTATAAAATCTTAAAAACTTTTGAAAAAAATCCTTTGGCCAAACCTTGTGCATCATCAATTTAGAAACTCTTTCTAAGACTCTAGAGACTAAATTCATCATTTATCTTGGATTTCTTGGAGTCTTTTCTTGGATCAAACATGAGAAGAGCGTTTCTTTGGCATCATCAAAACTTCATGATATATTTGCTTCTACAAAAATTCACAGTGACCAATTCCCAGTAATTTTTACAAGTTCGTATGTTCAAGCTGTCAGCACCAGCAATTTCAGGCTTCGAATTTGCTAAGAATGGTATATTGATTTCCTTACTTACTTTCAACTTTCCTATGTATGTTAAACTCACTAGGCTTGTTTAACAAAGTTTTAGGAGTTCAATATACACTTAGGATCGAAATTTCAGCCAGCAATTCAATCACCAAAACTCAAATTCACAGTAGACACAATCATAAGAAAACCTAAAATTCAAGAAAAGGTTCATAATCAAAGACTCTCTAAGAATTTTGTATGAACATGTTAAGGACTAATTAACATGCAAGATTTGACTCAAATCAAAAAATAGGCTAAAAAAATTTCATACACTCATGAACAAATGAGTTAGATAAAGAAAAAGGAAAAAATAAAATTCAACACAACATAAGAAATCTTTTGTGACAAGTTTCATCTAGACATGACTTCTATGACAAAACTACAATAGGTGAACATGTCACTCTAGATTTTTGAAATTTACTTCTACTTTAATGATTTTGTAAGAATTTTATGGTTTAGGTTTCAGTCACAAAAAAATAACAAGAAAAAAAAACTCAAAGGAACCTAAACTCAACACAATTCATGGTTCAAGAACAAAAACAAAAAATTTGAATCATAGAAAATCAAATCTAGCTTCTATAGCAAGTTAAATCAGTGGAAATTCTACATAATCTTGTTAACAACATTCAACACAGGATATGTGAGGAAATACATGAATAAAAAATGAATAAGCAACAATGGAGGTTTAAGGAGCATCTACTTGAAGCTCTTGTGCTTTGATTACCACTTGATGGGACTTGATGGAAGCTTGCTTGAGAAGCTTCTATGGAGGCTAGATCTTTGAGCTTCAATGAGGTCCTTCAATGGTGATTTTCAACCATGGATATGCAGCGGAAGATAAAGGAGAAGAGGTGAGAGAATACGGCATCCACAAGGGAATAAGCCATGGAAGGAGGAGCTTCACCACCAAGAGAGTGTCTTGGATAAGAAGCTTAGAGTGGAAGCTTCAATGGAGGAAGAGAATGAGGGAGAGAAGGAGAAAGTGGCATGAAAAATTGAAGGAACAAAGGGATACAAGTTGAACTTTAAAGTGTGTCTCACAAAACTCTCATTCATCAAAGTTGTGACAAGTGTTACACATGTTTTTATTTATAGCCAAGGTCACTAACTAAATCAAATTCACTTTGTGAATTTAATTTTCATTTCATGTGAATCTAAGAGGAATATTCTAAGGATATGCCAAAGGCATCTTAGCATATTCCCTTTAGATGCCACAAGAATGAAAGATGTGACTCTAGCACATGAGAAAGGAATATGCCACAAGAATATGCCAAAGGGTGGAAAACTACACACACCCCTCCAATAGCTAAACTGACACCCATGCCAAAATACACAAAAATACAAAAAAAAAATCCTTACTACAAAGACTACTCAAAAGGCCCTCAAAATACATGGCTAAAACCCTATACTACTAGAATGGCCAAAATACAAGGCCCAAAAGAAGGAAAACCTATTCTAATATTTACAAAGAAAAGTGGCTCATACTTAGCTCATGGGCCCAAAATCTACCCTAAGGCTCATGATAACTTATGCAATCCTACCCCGCCAGGGCATTGGATAGAAAACTCCAAGAAGATTGAGCCAGAGAGATGCAAGAGAAGGCCATAGGGTTCTCATGAGCCTTAGGGTAGATTTCGGGCTCATGGGCTAAGTATGAGCCCACTTATCTTAGTACATATTAGATTAAGGTTTCATTATTTTTGGGCCTTGTATTTAGGGCTCCATAATGTAGGTAAGGTAGCCTAGAAATGTAGGATTTTCCAGTCCTTGTATTTTAGGGCACCTAGACTAGTTTTTGTATTAAGGGTAGTTTTGTAATTTCACATGCATTAAGTGAATATTTGATGTGTGTGTTGGAAAATAAATTTAATTGAATTGGGAGAAGCCCAATCCAATTAAATTTTAGAGGGGGAGGTGAGCATTTGCTTGCTACACCTCATTGCCACATCATATAGTCACACTTTGTGCATGTGCTTCACGCTTTACATGCCTCATGCCACCTAAGCATACTTAGTGGAGAATCTTGGACTTGATCTTGAATTTAGTGGGCTGAACCATAGATAAAATTCACTAATCATAGTTAGTGAAATTTTGGCTCCAAAGTTTGGCTCCACAAATTCAATTTCAAATTCAAGTGAAATTTGAATAGAAATTCAAATTTCCCTCCAATTTTGTGTGACACTTAGGCTATAAATAGAGGCCTTGTGCGTGCATTTTTTTCAACTTTGATCATTTGAATATTAACTTCAGATTTCATAGCTCTTTTAGAGCACAAAATTTCGTGCTCTTCTCTCCCTCTCCCTTCATTCATCTCCTTCTTCCTCAAAGCTCTTATCCATGGCCTCCTATGGTGGTGAGCTTCTTCTAGACTCATCTTCTCCTTGAAGTGGCGTCTTATCCATTCCGCTGCCATTTATCTTCCAAGAAGCAAAGGAATCCATTGATGAAGAAGATCCTAGGCCTACAAGCTCCAATGGAGCTTACATCAATAACCCTAGGGCCTTCTCCTACATCTCTGACCCAATCTTCTTAAAGTCTTCTATCCAATTCCCTTGCGGGGTAGGATTGCATCATTGTAAGTCCACTATCACTATCTGAACATGGTCTCTTATAAAGTGATGCTTAATCTCTATATTTTTTGCCCTTTAATGCAATATGGGATTTTTAGAAAGACTAATGGCAACTTTGTTATCACAGAAGATAGGAATGTTACTCTCACTGTTGTTGTAATCTTCTAGTTGATTCTTTACCCAAAGCAACTAAGCACAACAACTTGTAGCTGATATGTATTCTACTTTAGTAGTGGATAGTGCAGTTGATCCTTGTTTTTTACATATCCAAGTTACCACCAATAAAATGGTAGTTTCCACTGGTGCTCTTTCTTTCAAGTTTGTCTCTAGCATAATCAACATCACAATATCCTATCAATTTGAAATCATTCTTTTTCTTAAAGCAAAAACCAAGATTAGAAGTACCAATAAGAAATCTAAAGATTCTTTTAACAACAATTAAGTGAACTTCCCTTGGTTTTTTCTTAAATACTTCACACAAGCAAGCACTGAACATAATGTCAGGTCTAGATGCAGTAAGATACAACAGAGACCTAATCATAGCCCTGTTTTGGGTTCCATCCACCTGCATAGATTCCTCGTCCAATCCAAGATATATGGTTGGATGCATTGGGGTATTCATTTCCTTTACATCGTTTATATTGAATTCTTTCAATAGTTCCTTCACATACTTAGTCTAATGAATGTATATAGCTTTGGTTCTTTTCTTGATTTGTAGACCAAGGAAGAATTTTAGTTCTCCCATCATACTCTTTTCAAACTCAGTCTTCTTGTTGAAAGTAACCTTTGGAAACTAACTTTGCCTTATTTCTCACTATCTTACCATTCTCGTCTAATTTATTTCTAAACACCCACTTTGCTCCAACAACCTACTTGTTTTTGGGTAGCTCTACAATATTTTGTACTTCATTTTTTTGGAACTGGTCAAGCTCTTTTTGTATGGTGTCAAACCAGTTTTCATCTTGCATGGCTTTATCTATGTGTTTGGGCTCAACATCTGATATTAGAGTAGTATGCCCTTGAAGCCTAAGAGGTGTTCTGGTTTGGATTCTTTATGTTGGATCATTAATGATTTGACTTCCTAGATTGTTTTTTCTCATGTTGCATCCAGTTGGTTCTCTTATCTCTTCTTGAGGACCGTTCGTGGTGAATTGGACGTTGTAGCTTCTATGTTGTGACTAGATTACACAATTTTTTATTCCATCTTCCAATCTTAAATCTACAAAGGACTTGTCTAGCTCTGATAGTTCCTAATCAGCTTTGGTGTCATTAAACCTTATATGGATAGCTTCTTCAACTGCTAAGGTTCTAGAGTTACAACTTCTATATGCCTTGGATGTTTTAGAGTACGTAAACAACATTCCATCATCACTCTTAGAATCAAACTTTCCTAAGTTTTCCTTAGTGTTTTAGATGAAACATTGACATCTAAAGGGAAGGAAATATGATATGTTGGTTTTTTGGCCTTTCCACAATTCAGAGGGAGTCTTTTTCAGAATAGGTCTTATGTAAATTCTATTTTTTAAATAACAAGAGTAGAATTATCATTAATCATGGTCCTAGCCATTTCTTGTAATGATATGTTCTTTCTCTCAATTACACCATTCTGTTAAGGTGTTCTTGAAGTCGAGAAGTTCTAAAGAATACCATTTTCCTCACAAAACAGTTGAAAATTTTCATTTTCAAATTCTCCTCCATGGTTACAAAATTTAAAGAAGACACCGAAGGACTCATCCTTGTGGGCTAGGAACATAACCCAAGTCCATCTAGAGTTATCGTCCACTATGACCATTCTATACCTTTTACCACTTACAGAGTCAATTCTAGTTGGGCCAAACAAATCAAGATGTACCAGATTTAATGGTCTTGAGGTGGAAATAATGTTTTTGCTAGAAAAGGAATTTTTAACTTGTTTCCCCTTTTGACTAGCTTCACAAAGTAAATCATCTTTGTATGACATACTTGGTATGCCTCTTGCAAGGTTATGCTTTTGTAGCTTTGAGATTAACCTCAAGCTAGCATGACCATGTTTTTTATGCCATACCTAGTTATCTTCTTTGATAGACAACAAAAACGATACTTTTTGATTTGATAGCTGACCTAGTCTAATCTTGTAATGATTACCTTTCTTCTTGGTAGAAAAGAGTAAGGATGCATCATTGTTCTAGATTATACACTTATCCTTGTTAAAGGAAACATGATATCCATTGTCTCATAATTGACTTATGCTCAATAGATTGTGTTTTAACCCTTCCACAAATGAAACATTATCAATAGGTGGATATAGAGGTACACTTATCTTACCCATTGTTGTTATTATCCCTTTTTTATTCCCTTTGAAAGTTACAGTTCCACCATGCATAGGGAGAGACATTAGAACATACACCTTTCTCTTTTCATGTGTTGTGAGAAACCACTGTCTAGGTACCACGATAGGTGTATCTTTCTTGCTATCATGGACATCTGCAACAAGAATTATCTTGTCCTTAGGTACCCAAATATTCGTGGGTCCTTTCTTGTTAGTTCTGAATGCATTTGATGCATCCTTCTTAGGTAAGTCCTTGAACCTGGATGTCATATGTCCTACTTTGCCACAAACATAAAAAAAAAAAAAAACAATAGTATCCTCATCATGAACATACATTTCTCCCTCATACCTATGACCAGATTTATCTGTAGGACATCTATTGTATCTTAACTAATTATAAAGATTTTCAATTCCTCCAATGAATTTGGCTAAGGTTGTCTTTAAAGTACCAATCTCCTCATTAAGTTTTATAACATCTTGAGGTTGATCCTTTAAGACTTCATTCTTTAAAAGATTATTATTTAAGAATTTCACATACTTTTTGTGATTTTCACACTCTATCTAAAGATCATGTTTACTCCTTTTCAAGTCCATGCAATCTTGGTGAGCTTATGCGCATTCTTTCCAGAGATCATACCTCTCTTTAGTAAGGTGATATTGAAGTTTATTAAGTCCTTTTTACTACTTTTGTATAAATTTAATTTTACATTCCAAAATATGAAAGTCCTTCATTAGAGTATCTTGTTCTTTGGAAACTTTTTCATTTTTCAGACAAATTTCCTTTTTAAGGGTTTCATAAGCTTTACTGCTTTGAGTAGTTTGTGTCAAAGAACTGATATCTCTAAATTGATGGACTTCTTTAAGTTCAATAGATGGTTCATTAACAATGTTCTATGTTGTAACTGTTTTATCCAATTGTAACCATTTTCGGTTATTTTGTTATTTGTAAGTTGCTATAAGAGAAGTTAGTTAACATGGTTCAAGTTAGAAAGAAAGCTTCTAAACCCAATTTCATTGTATTTTTTATTTCTATAATTTGAAATGGAACTTCCATTTTTGTACATCTCTCTTGTCCTTCTATCATTTGTTTTCCCTATCTATTTGTGTATTTCTCAGTCTTAAGCCCAACAAATTGGTATCAAAGCTTTGGTTCAGATCAGCTCTGCATCTGTTTCATGGTGGGTCTAAGTCATCAGAGATCAACCATTATGTCCTACTTGTGCTACATCTTCAATATTTTATCAATAAGATGGTCAACATAATCAAGATTAAGAAATTCACTGGGAAGAATAACTTCAACAATTGGCGCATTTAGATGTGTGCCTTGTTGAAAAAATAGGGAATCTGGGCAGCTCTCTCTAGTCAACCATCAAAGGTTGATAAGTTAGTTCTTCAGTTGCAAGATAAAAAAAAAAGCTCACTTGTTGATTCTCTTGTCACTATCTGATGAAGTTCTTTATGAATTAAAAAAAAAAAACCTTTTTTGCGTTATGGCTCAAGCTGGAGAAACTCTTCATGAAGAAATCTATCTACAACAAGTTTTTTTTTTAAATAATGTTTGTTTGGCCTTCGAATGAGAAAATGTATGCCAATACAAGAACATCTTGATGAGTTAAACTCTGTTCTGATGGAGCTTTATGACATTGATGTCAAGATAGAAGATGAAAATCTAGAAATGTTTCTGTTAGCCTCTCTCGCTTCTTTCTATGAGAATTTTGTGAGTTATTTTAGTGTTGGAAAAGACTCCATTACACTTGAAGAAGTCAAGTCTAGTCTCTATTCAAGAGAGTTTTGACTGAAAACATCTAGAAATGGTGATGAAGCCTCTGCGTCCAAATTATTGGTGGCTCATTCGGCTAGAGGGCAGAAGAAGAAGAAGAAGAAAGAAAAAGGTAGCAAGAAGAGAAAGTTGATTCAAAGGACATCTATATTTATTGCAAAGAAAGATTATGTTGTTGTCGTGGTTTAGAATAATTTCTCATTAGAAAATGATTTGGTTCTAGTTTTTGGTGAACAACCTCAACAACATTCTAAACAATGGGTAATGGGCTCAGAGTGTTCTTATCATATGTGTTCACACAAAAGTTGGTTTGTAACATATGAGGAAAAGTCTAGTGGTAATGTTCTTATGGGTAATAATGCTCCTTGCAAGTCAGTTGGTATAGGTTCTGCATAGATTAGAGTGCACAATGGGATTGTTAGAACTTTAATTGAGGTTCTTCATGTTCTAGAGCTTAAGAAAAATCTAGTCTTTGTGGGTTCCATGGATTCAAAAGGTTTTTCTTATTGGGTTGAAGGTGAAGTTATGCAAATCAGAGGGAAAGGAAAGTTTGTGGTAATGCAGGGGACCAAGGAAGGAAATATGTACATCCTTCAAGGGCCAGCTATGATAGGCTCTATCTCAACTGTTTCACAAGTTGGCAACCATGCGTCCAATAATAATTCTCTATGGCATCTGCGTCTGGGCCACATGAGTGAAAAAAAGACTGGAAATTCTGAGCAAGTAAGGCTTACTTGGAAATCATAAGGCGGAACCTCTTTAGTTTTATGAGCATTGTGTCTGTGGGAAACAACATTGGATGAAATTTCCAAAGGTTGCACACACTACAAAGGGCATATTGATTTACATCCATTTTGACTGTTAGAGGCCTTCAAGAGTTTCATCATTGGGAGGGGCAAGGTACTTACTTTCCATCATTGATGATTACTCTAGGATGACATGGAGGCTCATGATGAAGCATAAATTTGAAGCTTTCAAATGTTTCAAGCATTGGACGATTCTTATGAAGAATCAAATAGGAAAGACAATGAAGTGTCTTAGCACTAACAATGACTTGGAATTCTATTCTACAAAATTCAATGAATTTTGTAAAGATGAAGACATTGCAAGACAACATATTGTACACTATACTATGCAACAGAATAGAGTAGTTGAAAGAATGAACATAACCTTGTTGGAAAATTCCAAATGCATGTTATCCAATTCAGGGTTGAATAGGAGTTTCTGGGTTAAGGCAATCAATACAACATGTTATCTCGTGAATTGTTCCCCATTCATTGTTTTAGGTTTTAGGACCTCTATTGAGGTATGATCTAACGAAACTATTGAATACTCAATGTTAAAGGTGTTTGGTTGTCCAACATACTATCACGCAAGTGAAGGTAAGCTAGATCCCAAAGCCAAGAAGAATGTCTTTATGGAGTATGAAGATGGAATCAAAGGATTCAGAATCTAGTCTCTGTCAGAAAGAAAGATCATTATGAGTAAAGATATCATCTTTCATTAACTCTCTATGTTGCATTCCAAATCTGAAGAAGATTCGAACAAGGCTAATGATGTCACTAAGCAAGTGGAGTTTGAGAGCCCAATAATCAGAAACTTGAGTGATAAAAAACTATTTGAAGCACTTGATGAGACTGATTAGGAACTTCAAATGCAACGTCAACATCTGAACTCAACACTAGTGGTACAAGAGATTGGATGAGTTCATTGTTTCTCATAGGTACAATATAAGTCCCTATGATTCATATGTCTATCAAAGTAAGGTGGAGGATGGTTACCACATATATTTATTACTGTAACACCCCATTTTTCATAAAATAAAAAAAATTATTTAAAAATTAATAGGATTTTTAGAAATTAAATAAATGAGAGGAAATAGTTTTTGTTAATTAAAATAAATGTTTAGTAGTATTAGAAAATAAATAGAATAAAATGATATTTTAGAAAATAAATGGATATTTTAAGTGGATATTTATTTAAGGAAAGAGTAAAATAGAGTTCATTTTTATAAAATAATAAAATAAAGAAAAATATAGTAGATAATAGGCTCAGATTACCTAATTATAAATAAAGACATACTAGGTCAATTTTTATAATTACGATGCGTCTCTACACTCTTTCTTCCTCCCAAATTTGTTTTCCCTTCTTCTTCTCCCAAAACCCTCTCTTTTCTCACATACACCCAAATTTGTCCTAGTAAAACTATGATCTTGGAACTGTTAACTATTGGATTATCCTAAAATTTAGACATCACCTTCAGCATTCATGTACCCACATTCCTACCGTTGGAATTTGCAAAATTATGTTTGTAGAGATAAAAATGGCCCTCATGCTCCAATCCCTTCTCCTTCTCTCTAACGCTTGGAAACCTTAGCAAAGCAACTAGAGGAAAAGCTTGAGAAATCTTAGGAAACTGCTAGAGATACCGATATCACTGCTGGAATATACACTTAAGCCCACTTAGAGGTAAGGGATGAGTTTATCACAATTGGAGTTAGAGTGAACATGTATAGGGATCCTTAAAGGATCAAATTGGGGTTAATTTTGAGGTCTAAAAATACATTTTCAGTGTTTTCATTTCTTGAAAGCAGAAAACAAGAAGTCAAACCAAACATGCTTTCAGAATTCTAATCTTTTGAAAATGAAAACAAAAAATGAAAATGTAAACCAAACACACCCTTAGCTTTCAAACAAGATAAGTATGAACTTAATAGGGCTACTACATCCTCAGTACTTGTAAGTTTACTCTACAAAGTTCGTAGTAACTTAGGAGGAAATGTAAGGATATACCTTTTTACTATACATGTATGTGTGGTTGCTATCAACCGAATGAATAAGTGAATAATTATATGCCTTAAATGTTGAAAGATTGTTATTGTATGATATATATATATATATATATATATATATATATATATATATATATATATATATATATATATATATATATATATATATATATATATATATATATATATATATATATATATATATATATATATATATATATATATATATATATATGTTTTATGCCATGTATATATTACTATTGTGTGATGTGTATATGATTCTTGAGGCGTAATGACATGTCATTTTTGGATTATGAAATTGTGATTGAGATTGAGTATAAGTAGCAAGTTGAGCATGTCTTAATTTGTGAGATACACGTGAACATGTGACAGTGAATTCTGACATTGTGAGATATTAAATTATGGACATGCGATATGATTGTAAATAAGTGAAGTTAGGAACCTGAAGTGTTAAATTGTAGCATAATATGTTAAACGTGTTTGAAAACAAGTCTAAGGTCATGGGTATTCTATAATTCATGAGCAATGTATTCATTCAAAAGTTGTTTTAGGGGTTGGACTTTAATCAGAAAGGTGAGACCCTAACGGATTCTTTGGGGTCTAGGCTTTGGGGGTAAATACACTCAATTTGAGTACTCCTTTAAGTCTATGTTGATCTCATATGGTTGGAGCATTCTCGCAAAACAGAGTGACCCTGACTGGTCACCTTATGATTTCACTTAGTAAGAGTAACCTGACATACCCATTATGAGGCATATCTTGTTATGTACTCCTAGGCACCCTAGTGTTGTTTTTCACTGACATGGTACCACATTGCATATAGGCTTGAGTCTTAGTATAATTGTTGCATAACACATGTGAATTATTTATTATGAAATTGGTGAGTGTTGTTATGTCTTGAGTCAAGTGTGTGATTCATGTGTAATGTGATTGGTGATTGAAAAATGAATTTTAAATGATAAAGTGGTGAAGTGACATGGATTGTATTAAGTTGAATTATGTGATAAATATTTTCATAATGTATTTTGCTTATGTCTTTGTTTACTCGTATTTTATTTAGAAATTTGATAACTCATTCCCCGTGTGTTCTTTGTGTTTGGATCCTATGATGATCTCAAACCTTGTGTTTGTTAGAGGAGATGGCTAGGTGAATTGCTTTAAGGAACCTCGTGTTGGAGGACGTCGGGACACAATGCTCTGATAGGATGTGGCAGTGGGGTATGGGTTTCTGTTTTAGTTGCATGATGTTCCGAACATGTTATTTTACTTTAGGTAGTTTGTACTTATGTCAGAAGATTTTCTTATGTCAGAAGGAATACATTCAAAAAAGTGTTGAATCATTTTGGGATGACATATGCAAAACTAGTTTGTACTCCTTTGACAGTGTCCATTCATCTCACTAAAGTTAATGCCACTTAGTAAGAATTAGAAAGGAAATACATCGCTTGTGTTCCTTATGCAAGTGTTGTAGGTAGTCTCATGTTTTCAAATAACTAGCACAAGTAGTCGACGTGGTGAGTAGGTATATGGGTAAACCTAGGAAGGAACACTATCAAGCTATAAAACGTATATTCAGGTACCTTAAGGGTACAACAGATATTGGATTGGTCTATCAAGGCCAAGGTGACAAATCTTGTGGCCTTGCTGGATATTCAAATTCTGACTACGTTGCAAATTTGGATGCAAGATGAGTTGTGACAGGCTATGCATTCACAATTGGCAATTCTCTTGTCAGTTGGAAGGCGACACTTCAGCTCGTAGTTTCCTTTTCCACTTCAAAGGCTGCATGCATGGCTCTGGCAGAAGCAACAAAGGAAGGTATTGTTGAAAGGTCTTATTAGAAATCTCAGGTTTCTATAGGATAAAGCTATCATTTTCTATGACAGTTTAAGTGTAATTTGTTTAGCCAAGGATCAAGTCTATCATGAAAGGATTAAACATATTGACATCAAAAACCAATTCATTCAAACTGAGAAGAGGATTACAGTCTAGAAAGTTGATGCGAAGGAGAATCCAACCAATATGCTCACAAAGTGTGTTCCTTGAAGCAAGTTCATACACTGTTTGGATCTACTTAATGTAGATTACTGGAAATAAAATTGTGTTACTTCTAATTCAAAATTTTTATTCAACCAAGGTGGAGATTGTTAGAAGAATGAGTGGACAACTCTGAAAGAGTTGATTGGATGACACTGTTTGTATCATCCAGTCTTGCCCTCTATGTTGGAATTTGTCTTTTGTCCAGCACATCTAGTCTAGTCTACCTATGTATCATCCAGTATGTTTAGTTAATTTATTTAGATGGTTCATTAACAATGTTCTGTGTTGTATCTCTTTTATCTAGTTGTAACTTTTTTTCGGTTATTTTGTTATTTGTACACTCCTATAAGAGGAGTTAGTTAGTAGCTTCAAGTAAGCAAGTTAGAGAGAGAGCTTTTGAACCCAATTTCATTATATTTGTTATTTTTGTACTTGGACTTGTAACTCTTGTACTTGTCCTTGGACTTCTCAAGTTTCGAATACTCTTACTTGAAGTGTCCATGTTTCTTACACTCATAGCATATAATGGAGTTCTTTTCTATTTTTCTTCTCTTTGAACACCTTCTTAGAGGAGTTCTTCCATATGAACCACTCTTGTTATTCTATATTTTCCTAATTTTTCTCAAGATGAAAGTCAACTCATCATCCTTGTAATATTCTTCTTTAGATCCTTCATCCAAAGAGTTGTTCATCCGAATAATTTAAAATATAAAAGTCAAGAGAAAACTATTAAAATCGAATAATAATTTAAATAAATTATTAATGGATAAATAATATTTCATTAACACTTTGTAAGATGAGTTGTTATAGGTGTTTAATATTATTAGTTGTGATAATAAAATGTACTAATTATTTCTTTGATACGGGTATTTTTTCTCCTTAAATAATCATACAATATAATTAATCATAGTATAATATATTAGTTGTTATAGATCGATTCACAAAAGGAGTGAATTTTTTAGTTCATTTCAATTAATTTTTCGTTAATTATTTTTAATGATATTAGGTAATATTGTATGTCATAAGTATGTTAAAATCAATATAAAATAAAAGTAAAAGTTAAATATTTTAATTTACAGTAAAATTATATAAAATTTTAAAAAATAAAAAATAATATAATATTTGTAATTGTAGCAGTACATGAGCTTAATAATTTTATTTTACTTTTTTATATTTTTTATAAAATAAGTAGTTATATTTATTTTACTTATTAAAAATATTATATACTGTAGTGAAAATTATTATACACCTGAGTTAAATATTAATTTTGTATGATATAAATTATTTTTATAATTTTAAATGACTTTACCATTTTAATAGCAAAAAGTCACTTTATTTTCAATGAAATTTTATGTAAATTAATTATGAATGATTTTTCAGATAAATTATAAAAATTTTATATGTGTCGTATTCCATAACATATGATTAATATAAAACTTTTTTCATATAATTTAAATAATAAGTATTAACAAAACTGTAATTTTAAAATTATTGACTGAAATAACATAATTAAAGTATATTATCATTACTAATAAGAAAAGTTGTCAATTTCAGTCTGGTCATTAACTAGGTGAGATAATGGGTTATTGGTCCAATCGGTGAGCCAATAATTAATCCGGTTTAATCTAGTATATATTAAAAATTTAAAATTATATATGTATTTATTATATATAAGCATATAGCTAGAGTAAGAAAAATTCATCCATATTCCAAAATTTAAAATAACAATTGATAATAATGAGATATCAAAATGATATCCTAGAGGTGATCCTTTTTTTTTTGTAAAATCGATCGAGTTGGACCGGTTCAACTGAGATCCGGTACCTAACCGATCGATTTTAATCGAATCATCTCAGATCAATTGTGTGACCGATCTAATATAAAACTGATCCAATTAGGTTATTGGATCTCAGTTGAACCGGTCTGATCGACCGTGCCGAACCGGATTTCACAACTATACTAATAAGTGATGGAGTTCAAGTTTCTTATTTTTATTTTTCTTCTTTTCCATCATCATTTTAAAAGTTGAATTTCTTGCAGTCATGTTTTGCTTGTTGAGGGGAAAAGCTCAAGATTATTTATTATTCATTACAGTTCAAACTTCAAAGGCTTCAAGTTCAAAGAACCAAGTGTCATTTTATTCAGAAAACTGGTGCCAATGAAATGTTTCGCAAAGGTTCATATGAGCCAACTATATACCGACATGCATGTGGCCTAGAGATTCTCTTCTATGCAGAACACTAGTCCAGCTAAGTCCGTGCTTTAGCTATACGGTCAAATTTATTAATTAAAATCATTAATAATTTAATTTAACTAATTAATCCAATTATGCGATGCATGCTACAGTGGAGGGATTAAATTAAATTAAAGTAGTTCCACCCAAGACCCAAGTAATCCGGCTTAGTTTGAGCCGGGAGGGGCCAGATTTAAATCATATAAAATTTAGATGGTTCTATTTTTTTTTAGTGAATATTCTAGTCTGGTGCTTATAAAATAATTTAACTCGAACTAATGAAATTATATTTAAATTAATCCGTGTTAAATTGTTAACTTAAGATATATTTATATTTTTAAATAAAAAATTTCTTAAAAAATATAAAAGGTGAAAAAAATAATATAGAAAGTTTCATTTTGTATGTATGTACTAATTTTTAAATGAATCCAATTTTTTTTTAAAAAAATATAACTTAAGATATATTTCTCCCTAACTTAAGATATATTTAAATGAATCACATTTTGTATGAACTAATTTTTGTTTCTTGTCTAAGACCCAACCATTTAAAGTTTCATTTATTCTTTTCTCGTTCAAGATGTCGGACTTGCATGCATGTTAGGGAGAAATTTACAAGTTCTCTGGCATTCAAACTTAGCAAAATATACTACTAAAAGAAATACTTTTTTATATTAGTTATTTATAATATTTTAGATTGATTTTTGTGTAAGAATAGATAATCAACCAATACAGAAAGTCAGTACTTTCTGCATTAGATCCATAAATAAGTGTAAAAAGTGACTTTTTAAGCATATGATAATAATTATAATAAATTTAACATGTTGATCGACTCTCCACATAGTCACAATTATGAAGAATGTCCAAATAGATTGACAAAACATAGTTTGGCAGACGTCCATGCCTTTCAGTCTTAATAATTGAGGGAAAGTAAATTCCAAATAAATTCACTAATTAAGTAAAACATAATAAGTGCCTAAGCGCTTCAGGTTCATTGCTTGAGGGATTATAGATGATATGATGTATGTTAAGTAGATATTTGATGCTTGGGCACAATTACATTCAACTGGATGGGCATAATTGCATTCAATTGGATCGACTGATTGAAGACTCTACGAGAATCCTGAAACTGGTCAAATACAAGCTAAAGGCCCAAGTGGAGAAGGATGAAGGCCCAGAGGCAAAGGCACTACCAAAACTATTAATTGTTGCTGAATGCCCAAACTAATTTAAAGGCTCAAGTTAAATATGTTTTTAGTTATAATTTTTATTTATTGTAATTTTGGCCCAAACTGTTTAGAAGGCACATGTCTATTTTTATCTTTTTGTTCAAATACACTATAAGTATTGGTTTTTGTTTTCAATAAAGGATTTTTGGCATTTGATAAAATTTGGTAAGAGTTTCTCTCTGAGTTCCTTGTTGAACCAATCTAAGACTTATCAAGGTAATCTTTGTGGCGTCTACCCTGACTTATCTTCCTTCACTGGAAGTGACGTCATCCAAATCTGCGTAGCCTGTAACAAACGATTCGCTACTATTCAAGTTTACATCACTCTTCATGATAGGTGGGTCAATTAACACTTAATAAATAGGCATGAACCGTTAGATCATGCACTCATGTTTGATTACGCGCATAGATGTAATTAGGTTTCTTAAGCCAACCTGGATTTGAATTGAATAAGTTTTTGAATTGAATAAGTTTTCAAATGAAGAAGGAAAAGTTTTTGAACATTTATATGAAGTATAAAAAGACAATGAAAAACATGATTAAAGGTTATCTTCCTAATTTTTATTAGTAATATGAATCACAATTGAAAAGTGCAGTTGGAAGTACATAAAATAATATTAAACATACATAATATTTTAATAGTTCTTAACATTAAAAAGTATATAAAAAATACATATTTTAATAGTTCTTAACAATCAAAATACACCCAAAAGTCCAAATCAAATATATCATGATATATTTAGGTTTAAGTTTCAACAGTAGACAATAATGTCGATTATCAATATCAATTTACATATGGATTAAAAATATGACAAATACCATATGTCGATGTTTTAATTTTTAAGAAAAAGTTAAAATGATGTCATATTAAGGTTTTTTCTCCAATTTTCTTTGAAACCGATTTTTGGTTAGTGTTTACGGGTTTTATTGTTTTTCATCAATTTTCCCTAGGTTGATTTTGTAGTTTATTTTGACTAAATATTAAATTGGTTTTTGTTGGGCAATCAAAGGGGTTAAATATTAGGAAGATTTTCAACAATCGGTTATGAGCAATCATACATATAAGTGAATCTAATACCACACGTTAACAAAAAATCTTAAAACTCAAATTTATGGATCTTTTTTTCACTTATATAGTGTTTAACTTTCTCATTCCTATCAATATGAGACTTCACCTTACACTTATACTCCAATAATTTTCCTCTCAAATATAAGTCCATTTCACATGATAGTCTTTTCCTAGAGCAGAAATCATTTTTATCCATGAGTATTTTATAGAACTTAATTGTGGTTGTCTCAACACTATTGCCGCCAACATGCTCTAATACCTTACATCGTCGCAGTACTTGTGAGACCTGTTACCTGACCTCCATGCATGGACTCACCTGTCAAGTAGACTCTCGATTAAAGAAATCTCCATGTCCATGAATCCACTACCTCTATTTTACTCGTCTAAGTTGATCACCAAGTCAAACCATCGATCTTGAATAATCATATAAATGAACCTTAACAGCACACTTTAATTCAAAACCTTAAAATTCAAATTTATGGGTCCTTTACTGATATAATATTCAACTTTTTCATTCTTATCCATGTGAGATTTCACCCACATTAATAATCTAGTTAGATTTTGAAAACATAAATTATAATTTAATTATTAATTTTGAGTTTAAGTTTTAGAAATCAATCTGTATTAAATTTATTTCATGCATGTTTGGATTAAAGTTAAGAAAATTTAAAAGTTAACAATTTTCTTCTTCTCAATTCATACATTAATGTAAAACTTTATATTGAAATTCATAAAAGTACTTTTGTAATTAGAATGTACAATTTTATATTGAGATTCATAGAAGTACTTTTGTAATTTTCAACCGAACATAGACTTAATAGAAAGAATTATCATATGTCTAAATTAAACTTGAATAAAGTGAGTCAAATTTGTGTATTTTTTTTGCTTTTATAACTCAAGGGAGACCAATTTTGTTCTCTTTTTATTTTGTTGAAATATTTTAAATATATGTATATAAAATTCATACACTTCAATCTAGATTCATATCAGTCTCTCTTAATTTGCAGTAGCTTGTTTCACTAGTACTGCTTAAACCCAAAATTACGCTACTGTTTTCTCTTACGCTATACTCCAGAGAGACACACGTTTCCATGTGGATCATAGGACGTATGCAAATTCAATCCATGCATTAAGACATATTGTTAAGAAAAATGAAAATAACTTAAACAAGAATAATATAGTGCTCACTGCCTCATCTTAGAGGATAAAAGAAACAATGGGACAGCACGTTTTCAGATTCCAAACATCACCTTCTTCGAACTATTCACAGTTTATAATAAAATTCACATCATTTTCGGCTATGGTGTGCTATTTGTGACCCTACCATTCTAACTGCAACGCGTCACGGACCATAATCTCCATTCTCAACAGAATAAAATAAAAAGATAAAAGATAAGTAATTGATTTGATTAATGATGAAATTTAATAGAAAAAAAAAAGAGATAAAAGAAAGAAAAGCATTAATTAAATGTTAAAAAAATTACCAAAATATAATCACTTAAATAAAGGGAGAGAGAGAGAGAGTGACGGGGCGTATTTCAATCTCCTTAAAACGGAATGAGTCATGATATTGATTTTCACCATTGAAGTGGACTTGAATCGGTCTGGGGGCACGGAATCTATTAGCCAAGAATAAAATAAAAAAGGTTACATATATTTTTAATTTATATATATAATACATATTTATTTTAGTTTCTGAAAAAATGTTTAATTTTAATATTTTAACCTTTTTTAAAAACTTTTACTCAAATTTTTACTTTTAGTTTCTTAAATTTATTACAAATGTTTAATTTATATACATAATACATATTTATACTATCAATTAATAAAAATATTTTAAATTCATTTTTAAAATATTTATTATAAAAAATAAGAAACATATTATAAGTATGAAATATTAAGGAATTTTATTAATGATTCATCTTTGTTAAGAATGAGAGGAATCACTTTTTAGTGAAATTTTTACTCTAATTATATGTTTTCTCCTTAAAAAAAGTTATATTTTTTCTATCTAATATTTTACTTTAGGAATTTGAATTGATTTTTACTGTGATTAATAATTTCTTGATATGTGAATGTGTGATTGAATGCCAAGGTAAAAAATATTTATACTCCTTAGGATATTGTAAATAAATTATTTTTTATTGAGATGTATTTAGGTGGGATTTCTTTTCTAAATAAAAAATGTTAAATTGTAATTTTAGTTTTTCTATAATTTTAAATTTATGATTTTGATTTTTATATTTTTAAATTAAGATATTTAGTCTTCACATTTTTAAAATAAATAATTTTAATCCGCCGTTAGTTGGTTATCAAAAATCAAACATTAACTTTAATAATGCTTATATAGCAAGATGTTAAATAAAGTAAAAAATAAAAAATATTTTAAAGCATATATTTGTATTTTTTATAATGTAAAAATATCACGCCCATCCAACAATTCTACTTTAAAACTTTAATACTCTTTCATTCATTTTTTTTATAGTTGTTATACTTTTCTTTTTTCACCACATGCACATAATTTCTTATCTTTTTATGAAAACAATTAAGATGTTGGTCATTCCATATGTGTCTTCCAATTCTACTCACATTCTTTACAATAAGGTAATTAATCCATTTTATTTTTCTTTAATAAATTCATTGGGTGTGTCACCAAAAAGATAATATAAAAAACGCATAAAATCTTTTAGATACTTGACCTTTTTTTCTCTACTTGATCAAAATGCCTAAATACAATATTCTACTTTATAAAGAGTGTATTGTAAATTAGTTCTATTGTAGGAATATTTGCCTTAATGTGTTTTTTTAAACACAATTACATTGATTAAGTCACCATTTTTCATTTTTATTGCCTTTTTAATTCCATTCCTATTCAAACCATTATTACGAAGACATTTTGGTCTACATTATGAAAAAGTATTTACCTTATTTAGATAATATTGGGTAAAACTAGTTGAAAACTTAATTGATAGTTAAATGTAAAAAAGTTAGTTTATTAAATTATAAGTATTTGATAAAATTAACCGTTAAAGTAACTGAAAAATGTAAAAGAATAAAAAAATAATAAATCATGATTTATTTAAAAATAATAACTAAAAAATTAAATAAATATATTGAGAATAAAAATGAAAAATAAATTTAAGAAACTAGAAGCTAAAAGCCAGCATTTTAAAAAATGTTCCTCTTAGCATTTCAAAAAATGTTGAAAACTACTAAAAAATTATTAAAAAATATTATTTATTGAAAAATTAAAAAAAAGTTCAACTAATAAAAAAATTTAAAAAATAATTAAAATATCTTATCCAAGTTGTTATTTTGTGAGGTGGGTCAAAATCAGAGATTTATATACATGTGGCAAAAAAAAAAAATAGATCGTTATACATATTTTATAAGATAGTTCATTAATGATTTTGATATGGAATTAAAATCAATATATAAATATCTAATACATATATGATACCGAGTAAAAAAAATTCTCCATAATTTTTATCTATCTTGTAAAAATCATATAACTTTTAATGTTTGCTAAAATCATGGGATCATTTTAAATCTTTTAATTTTATAAAGTAAAAAACTAAAAATAAATGAATGGTATATTATAAGGATAAAAAAAGACAAAAAATTACAAAGACTAAAACAAAACGTCAACAAAGATCAAAATAAAAAATATATACAAGGATTTTTTTGAAAAAATAATTTTATAAGAAAAAAAAACAATATATTACAATAACTAAAAACATATTTAAACTTATAATCTTTTAAAAATTACAAAAAATTTATATCTAAGTATTTTTTTTAAAATCCAAATCGAATACTAAAATTAATGCATATTTATATTAAAATTTACAAAACTATTCAATATGTTATTTATAAAAAACAAAATTTATTCTCAATCATGAAAATGACCAAACATATAGCTTAAACTCTCTTAAAAAAACATATAGCTTAATCTAATTTTAAGCTCAATCATATGAAACATTCCATTCATAACCTTACTTGTTAATACATCGACTAGATCGTATAATCATAATCATAACACCCAAATTCGTCGGTATCCACTATTTCAGGAAGGAACCAAAAATCTTCCTTTCCTCTGTTGTCTTTTCGATTCACCACCGGCCAAACCAAACAGTCACAACACCACTATCTCTTCCTTCATTTCACACTTTGTAAGTTGAAGTACCCCTGTTTCCAACATCTTTATAATAAGTCCACATGTTCTTCCTTTCTCTCTCTCTCTCTCTCATCTAAAATAGGGACTCAAACTTAAAAAACAAAACCAAACCTTTCACCCTCATGTAATGGCTGATTCCACCAAGTACATTCCCATAGGTGGCACAGGCACAACCCTCAACTCACACCTCAACACCCTCTTCCCCATTCTCAAAGCCAGAAAAACACTCACTGTTGCTTATTGCTTCACCTTTGCCTTTGTTGCTCTCACTGTTTTCCTTGCGTTTTGCCCCTCTCCAAACACCTCCTCTCCCTTCTTCACCAGCATATTCTCCTCCACTGCCACCACCGCTTCCTCTGCCAGCTCCTACAAGTCCCAACTCTCTTCCATTTTCTCTTTCTTCTTCCCCAACACCACAATTTCATCAAGTGCTACTCTTCACACCGACACCACTAGATCTAGCAATAGCACTTCTCAATCTCCTCAAACAAGTAAAAAGACATTCAAAACCACCCCTTTTGAAAACCAAACTCAAACTACTCCTCCAACCAGAAGCAAGATACCAAGTGATCATCACACTGCAAAACCACCTGATCATGTTGTAAATAAGGAACCATCGAGTGGTAACAATCATACCCAAGTTTCTGATGAGGATAAAGCTGTAAAGAAGACAAATCAATCTTCTAATGGTGTTGGGCATAGTCCGAATAAGAATTTGAGTTCTTTGGTGAATGGAGGGGGCACAGAGAAGGGTGTTGGGCATAGTAATTACACGGTTTCTTGGTCGAAGAAGCAGAAGAATGGGAGCAATGAAACGGATTCAAGGGTGAAGGATGAATTCATGGAGTCTTTGATCAAGTGTGAATTTTTTGATGGGGAATGGATCAAGGAGGATTCATATCCTCTCTATGAACCTGGTTCTTGCAATATTATCGATGAACAATTCAATTGTATCCAAAATGGAAGGCCTGATAAAGCCTTTCAGAAATATAAGTGGAAGCCAAAGGGGTGCAGCCTCCCAAGGTATACGAGAACTTGGTGAATTTATGTTGTTCTAGAACATGATGGTATTGTTCTCTAATCAGAATTGACTTTTATCACAGCAATATAAGTTGACATTTAATGCAAATCTTTATTGTGCAGATTGCTGAGGTGAAACACTAGTTTTGATTAAGAAACTGCAACTGAGTTTTGTCCAATTTTGATTTGGTTGAATTGAAATTGGAATTTCACCTCAATCATATGCATAGTGAAGTTGGCCATTTAATATCAATATTAGTTTCCTAGTTATAACTTCAATTACGATTAGATAACAATACAAAAAACACCTATAGAATTGCACTTGAGTTTTATCCTTCAATTTTTAAGGTTTTACATTTCATGAGTGCTCTTGTTCTGTCCAGATTTGGCAATTGGTAATATTTTGTTTTTCATATTAATGTTGGTGTCTTGTTATGATGATCTTCAAAGTTGCTTTGTGAATGTTTCTTTGGTATTTTGCCTTAATTGATCCATTCTCTTTGTTTCTTTGGATCCTAGTTTGTTGATTTGCTATAATATTTGTTCATGTATTTGCTAATAGGTTGGATGGACATCGAATGCTGGATATGTTGAGAGGCAAGAGGCTTATCTTTGTTGGTGATTCCATCAATAGGAATATGTGGGAATCTCTAATTTGCATCCTGAGAAACGCTGTGAAAGACAAAAGCAAAGTTTATGAAGCAAATGGAAGAGTCCATTTCAGAGGAGAAGCCTCTTATTCATTCATATTCAAAGTAAATACCAAGTTCTTCTATGCTGTAGTGTTCAATTTTTCTTTTTCATGGTGTTTTTTTAATAATAGTATCAATTGCTTGCTAGGATTATAACTTCTCCGTGGAGCTTTTCGTATCCCCTTTCTTAGTTCAGGAATGGGAAGTTCAAGTCAAGAATGGAACAAAGAAGGAAACACTTCGTCTTGATTTAGTTGGTAAATCTTCAGTTCAATATAAAAATGCGGATATAATCATCTTCAACACTGGCCACTGGTGGACTCATGATAAAACTTCTAAAGGGTAAATGCATTACAATTTCTCTTAGATGTGATTGCAGTTCTGGCTCTTTATTCTCAACCTTCTTATTCTAATTCTGTTTTCTAAGATTACAAGCCAAAACCTTGTTAACTAACTTGTCCATGAAAATTTCTAGGAAGGACTATTACCAAGAGGGTAGCCATGTCTATGATGAACTGAATGTTTTGGAGGCATTTCGAAGGGCTATAACAACTTGGAGTAGATGGATTGATGCCAACATAAATCAATCGAAGTCTATGGTATTCTTCAGAGGCTATTCTGCTTCACATTTCAGGTACAATACTCGTGTTTGGGTGAATGTTTGCAAAATTGATTTTGAGGTGAAGTAATATGTGGTGGATATTTTTATACTAAAAGCAATTTATCCAACACAAAAGCTATCTAAAATTGCAACAACTCAAAATCAATTTCTCAATGTGAGACCAAGCATATCAACATTTACCTAAAATCATCTTAACTAGTATTTCATCATATGATGTTGGATGATCCGATGTAAATCCAAACACACTACAAATGAATTGGTGCTTATTGTGTTAATTTTGGTCTCACATTACTTCAGTTTTCAGTTTCAATATCATTCACTTTGACATTGAATTTTCCTTAAGCACATTATTATCATAGAACTAGAAGACTGACTCATAAACATTTGTTTCTAATTCTATCATACTGCAGTGGGGGACAATGGAATTCTGGTGGACAATGTGACAGTGAAACCGTGCCTATCAAGAATGAGAAGTACTTGAGGGAATACCCCCCTAAGATGAGGGTATTGGAAAAGGTTTTGAAGAACATGAAAGCCCATGTCACCTACCTAAATGTCACTAAAATGACAGATTTCAGAAAGGATGGTCATCCCTCGATATATAGGAAGCAAAACCTATCACCAGAAGAGAGGAAATCTCCATTGAGGTACCAAGACTGCAGCCACTGGTGCCTCCCTGGTGTTCCAGATGCATGGAATGAGATTCTTTATGCCGAACTTCTGTTGAAACAGTATCAGAATCAGCAGAAGAGACCATAGGTAAACAACAAGTCATTTATTTAGTTATATTCAATGAGTTTAGCTGAAAGCAAGAACTAGATGCAGTTATTATGTATACCATTTTTTTCCCTTCCATATAAGGATATGGAGAGGAACAAACCATACAGGACAAGTTTTTCTAATTTTGTAAAGATTCAAAAGGTTATGTTTAGTGAAACAATATATAAGAGAAGTTCCTTGATGAGACATTAATTTTTACATTCTCTCACTTGGTTCATGTGACATTACCAAACATAATAGACTAAATAAATATATAGATTAAACTAACATAATGCGCATTAAAATGACTAAATCGTTCTATACATTGGGTACATCATAATTTCATGATTAAGAATAAGAACGAATTTGAGTCATGACGGTTATACATCACTTAATCGACATAGTCTCTTCCATGAACTATACATTAATCTTCTCCTTAATATGACCATTAGTTAGGAGTACATAATTGATCCAACATAATGCATTTATTTAAGATAAAATTTGTTAACATTATTCTAATACAAATATGCATGCAAACACAGATAATAGGTAATCAGAAACATATCATAAATGAGTTCAGAGTGTCAGTAAAATGCATAAGATAAATTACACTTAATGATCATCAATAACAATAATGTTTATATTTTCAACATGTTCTATAAATGTCTTGAGTGGTAATCCCTTTGTCAAAAGGTCAACTATCACAAGGTTTGTACTAATATGTTATGTTAACACTCTTTGTTTTTAAACTTCTACTTCAATTCAATATGTTTAACACCTTTAAGGTACTTATCCTTCTTAGAAGAAAAAAAGTTGCAGAGTTATCACAATATATTTTCAGTGGCCTAATAATATTGTCAACAATTTCAACCCTAACATAAAGTTCTGCAGTCAATTAGCCTGAATTATAGTCTCAAAACATGCTACAAATTCAACTTTCATGGCAGATGCAACAACTAATTGTTTTGCACTCTTTCACGATACTACTCTTTCGGCTAAAAGAAATACATACCCAAGAGTAAATTTTCTTGTATCCACACATCTAGCAAAGTCTGAGTTTGAATACTCAATCATCTCAAGGTGATCAGACATCCTCTATGTAAGCATGTGATCTTTTGTTTCCTGTAAATATCTCTTAGAACCTTCTTTGCAGTTTTCCAATATTCCATTCTCGGGTTACTTTGATATCTTCCTAACATTCTAAATGCAAAGCTTATGTCTGGTCGAGTACAGATCTGAACATACATAACACTCCCAACCATTGATGCATACGGAATTGCCTTCATTTGTTCTCATTCTAGATCATTTTTAGGACATTATGCAAGACTAAATTTGTCTTCTTTCTTATTTAAAATGGGTGATGCTGAACACTTTTTCATCCTAAAACTCTCTAGTACTTTATTGATATATGTTTTCTGAGACAAGCCTAACAATCCTTATGATCTATTTCAGAATATTTTTATCCTTATCACATAGTTTGTCTCACCCATGTCTTTCATTTCAAAGTTTCTACTTAGTCTCATGAAGAAAACCAAGATTGTTAGTTGCAAACAAGATATCAAAATAAAGAATTAGAAAAATAATTTTACTCCCACAGACTTTCAGATATATACACCTATCAATAGTATTTTCCTTAAATCCAAAGAAAACAATGATATCGTTAAACTTCAATATCATTAGCGGGAAGCTTGCTTAAGACCATATATTGATTTCTTTAATTTGCATACCATGTGTTTCTTTCCTTCAACTAAGAATCACATTAGTTGGTCCATAGAAAAATTTTCCTCTAAATCTACACTAAGAAAGACAGTTTTCACATCCATCTGATGTAGCCCAAGTCATAATGGGTCACCAATGCCATGAAAATCTTGAAAGAATCATTTCATGAGACTAATGAAAACATCTCTTTATAATCAATGTCATCTTTCTAAGTAAATTCCTTAGCAACAAGTCTAACCTTGTAACGTTCAAGGTTACCATGAGAGTCACATTTAGTCTTAAAAACTCACTTACAACCAACTCTCTTACAATCCTTTGGCAATTCTACGAGGTCCCAAACACCATAATGTTCCATGGAATTTAACTTTTCTTTCATGACATCTATTTCTCAGAATTATCACAGCTTACAACATATGAAAAAGAAACTGGATCATTATCATTAATGCTTAAGTTTGTTTCTATTTCATGTAGGTATACAACATAGTGATTCAAAATAGTTGGTCTCCTTTCTCTTTGAGACCTCTTTAATGCTACTTTTTGTGGTTCTTTAAGAATAGGTTCATTATGCATCATAGGTTCATTATTGTGTTGTTTTTCTTTATTGTTGTTTGGAACAACAACTGAATGAGCAATCACCTTACTGCTAGAGACACAAGTTAAAGGTATTTGTACTCTAATTTCTTTAATTTTCACATCTCGTGGAACTGTACTCTCCCTTATTTCGCCATTTTCAATGAACTTTACATTTCCAGTTTCGACAATTCTCAAACTATGATTAGGATAATAAAATATATACTCCCTTTGACTTTTCTGAATAACCAATGAAATATCCATTAATTGTTCATGCATCCAAGTTTCTTTCTTATGGATTATAAATCCTTGTTTCTGTTTGGCAACCCCAAACATGCATGTGTCATATACTAGGTGTCTTATTTGTTTACAATTCAAAATGTGTCTTTGAAACTATCATATTATGATCCTTATTCAACAAATACATGACAGTTTTCATGGCATATATTCACAAAGATACGAGTAAAGTTGAATTGCTTAACATACTCCTAATCGTATCTATTAAAGTTTCTGATACACCATTTTGTTATGGTATATCAGGCATTGGGTATTGCACACAAATGTCACATTTTTGAAAAAGTTTAGCAAATGGACTTGGGTGTTTCCTAGTTTCATCGTATATTTCATAATACTCATCACCTCTCTCTATCAGACCTAACAACTCTCACATTTTGTCTAATTATCCTTCTACTTCATTCAAGTAAATTTTTAAAGCATCTACTTCCTGAAATTTCTCATGCAATAAGCATAACTGTAACATGAATAGTCATCAATAAAGGTGATAAAATATCTTTCCTTTCCAAAATAATTAATATAAAAAGGCTCACAAATATCAGTATACATAATTTCAAGAAGTTGAGTGCTTCTTGTAGCTCCTTTCTTTGTACGTTTTCTTTATTTTCCCTTAATAAAATCCACTCAAATATTTAGACCCGTAAAATTTAGATTAGGAAGAATTTCATTCTTTATTAATCTTTCCATCATTTCTCTAGAAATATGACCTAAACGTTTATGCCACAAGAAAACAGATTGTTCATTCACTAAACTATGTTTAGTTCCAACAGTATGACACAAAGTTAAACAGTTTCAACATACAAACCATCTAATTTCAATTTATATAAACTATCATAAAGAACACCAGTATCAATGAGATGATTATGCTTGAATAAACTGAAATATTCATTACCAAAATAAAAAAAGTATCAAATAATATCAAGTTTAGATAATTAAACTAAATTCCTAGATAAACTAAGTACATAAAGAGTTTTCAGTAAATCTAAAAGATGTTCAATGTCGAGTTTTAAACAATAAGTCATAACTGCTTGCACTAGAGCTTTCACTTTATTCTTCATTTGGACTTATGATTTGGATGTAAGGAATCCCTGCATAATATTAGAAACACGAATCATACATCCAAAATCAATTCACCATGTATTATGGGAAACTTCAGTTAAATTTGATTCAAAACATACATATGCATTAAGCTTATCTTTCTTTTCATACCAAGACTTACACTTTGGGCAATCCTTTTGAAGGTGTCCAGATTTCCCACAGAAATTGAAATTATTATTCTTTGATGCCTTCTTTTGAATTTTCACAAAGTCGTCATTGATTTTTAAAGACCCTTTTCCTTTATCATGCTTGTTCATAAATTTCTTTCCAACTCTTTGATTCCCTTGGTGGCTTACATAATTGACTGTGTGACTTCCTTGATTCTTAAGCATCGTTTCTTCCTAAACTAGCATACTATATATTCATGCACATTTCATTTATCTTTCATGGTATTATAGCTCATTTGAAATGGGTCATACTCAAACGGTAATGAGTTCAAAATAAATTGAATAAGGAAGGTCTCATTCACAGTCATTCCCAAGGTCTTAAGTCTTGTTGTAATGTTTGTCATCTCAATGACATGCTTGTGCATAGTCTGTGAACCATTTAACTTCATGGTGGTCAGTATACTCATTAATCTCCTAACAAAAGACTTATCATCTGTTTGAGAGTGTTCTCTCATAAACCTCGTAAACTCTTTAACACTATCAGTCTTAGAGAAAGTTGTCGTAATACTATCTGCAACAATCATTCTCATGAACACTAGGTTGAGTCTGTTATATCTTTCCCAAGTTTTATAATGGGTTTTCTGTTCATTGCTACTAGAATCAATAATAACAGCAAGCTCCTCTGCCAATATCGCTAGATCAATATCCATTACATCGAGGTGAAATTGGATTTGCTCATTTCAGTCAGAGAAGTTAAGCCCATTAAACTTTGTCACAAATGATACATGAGAATTCAATAAATTGGAAACATGTATTGCATAATAAAATTCACATAAGCGCTTTGAGACATAAAACATATGTCATACATATAATTCATTCAAATAACAATCAATGTATATTGATGTTTTCCTTTAGGTGATACACCAACACACAAGATACAAACATGGTGATGCTAATAAAAATCTTAACATTATTTGATAATTAAATATGCACCAATTAGTACCTACTACGTTTGGGTATATAAATAAATTAATGATACTCACAAATTACCTATAATTATATTCATTGATTATAAGAACAATTAAGCAACCTTTGGGTGATCCATAAATGTCTTATAACAATAAATTTCAATGTACTCATAAACCAATAGTTATATAATTTAACACTCATTATTCTATGAGTGATTAAAATAATCATTAATTTAGAATTAAATAACCTTATAGATTTGGTCACTTTGATGACTAACAAATCCATCATACACTTAATTCCAAATAAGCACGTCTTGCTTTATTATATAATGCAATAAATGTTTGATCATTCAGTTTCAAGATAATACAGTGCATGAACATGAATGATGGCTTTGGCAATTTGAAAGCCAATTCAATAGATACCCATTTTTGATACAAAATTCCATACTTTGGAAAAAATAATCAACACCAAAGGCATATCATCAAAACATATTATTGAAAGTGCATGCAACGAAAATTAAAATCCTTAAATTATATAATTAGGATTCATATTGTACACTATATTGTACACTATGTAGGAATCATATGTTTCAAGATCATATTGGTTTCCTATAATTGTTAATCTTGGAAATCCTTAAGAGATAAAATATTGTGTGTCTTTCTCCATAGTGAGACTTTTCTCCACTACGTTTGATCCTTGAAATATGAGAGAAACAAGATTTCTCTCATTTAATTATTTATTCTATTTCTCTACATTCGTGATAGCTAGGGGTTTTGAGAGAACATTTTTCTATCAGGAAAAGAATCTTGTTTCACGATAATAGAATTAACCTCTTTTTAAATACTACTCTCATCAAATAGTAGTTATCTCTATAAACTTCTCAAATTTAACTCAATTATAATTTAGTCATTAATTATTAATTATTTATTTATTAGTTCCTACTTAAATCACGTGTCTCTCACTTGAGACATTAATTCTTACAACATGTATGTCCAATTTAAGTTTAGGGAGAGAAAATTTTCTTAGTTTATATTTGTTGGAATTATATGTTTGTTTGGTTTTTGTGTAATGTTCCTCCTCTCTCTTTAGAGTATTTTTTTTAGTGGTAATTGTTTGTGTTGAAAACAATAGCTTGATTTTGTCAGGATTTGTTTTAACCAAAAATGATTCTTTGATTCTTCTTTCTCTATAAAGAATTCAAATGGATGTGAAATTTCTTCTTCATTGTCACGTGAATCCTTTAACTATTGCAAGTCATGTATTCGATGTTGTTTCTGTCGGTGCTTTGCTTGGACTAGTTCTTTCATAACATTCTAATATAGGGTCAATTCTAGCGTGGATCATGTGTTCAAGTGGTTTTCAATGCACCACTTTTATGAATCGTTGGATTCATCTCATCTCACGGTGATATTATACACCTGTTTACACTAAATCTTCTTCTCCCAACTTCCCACAACCCCTCTCTTCCCCTAGCCCCTCTCACCACCAATAAAGATCCACGACATCATCATCAGCATCATTTGACGAGAACGGTATGAAACGAGAAAGGGAATGGGAGAGAAAGCACCACTGCACATTGTTAACGCCGTGAGAAGGGTCTTTCCGACGTCGATGGCCTGTGATATCAAGTGTTAACATCGTAACCTGTAAATCCAACCTTGTCTTATTCTCGTTTTTTGTAGCCTTTGAAAGTGTCAAAACCTGGTGCCACCAACGGTTTTGTTTGCATAGATCTGGAAGTTCTCTTGCTCAACGCGGGATCGGACGATCACCTAAGTTGGTAG